>NC_141369.1:600000-849226 GCF_963921425.1 Dryas octopetala | reverse complement strand
GAAGCATGTATAAAAATATATAAACCCAAATAAATCAATCTCATAAATTTAGGGTTCATGCTTCATGGAGATTTTTTCAATCAATCAAGGTTTTAAAACATGAACATAAAATTGTTTTATAAAACCTACTTGGTTGAAGAACAGATTGAATGATGATCCTCTTTTGTTTAGCGATCCACAATCCAAAGAGCTTCTCGTGCTGATAACGTGTTGTAAAAGTATGTAGAGATTAGGGTTTGTGGAAAAGAGGAGGCAGAGAGAAATATATCAGTCTCTTTCATTCATGTTATAAATATCCTTATATAGAGGTAGGGTTTACTAGGTTTAGAATATTTACTAGTATGCCCCTACAACTAATTACAGGAATAGCCACACATAATAATATATTTACAACAGAAATAAAGTAATAAAAAACCTAGCTAGAAATTCTTTAAATATGAAAAGATGGAAAATTGGCTTTTATTAGAATTGGAACTGGATCACAATGCTTGTTATGATCCTTGTATACATCAAAACATCCATGTTATGCCACTATTAATTTACAACAAAATATTCCGTGTTATATGTATGGATCACAATGCTTGTTTTGAAGCGAGAGAGAGAAAGCAGGGATGAGTGGGAAAAATGGGAAGGGCAATTTAGACTTTCTATACATGGACAATAACTAAAAATGGTCATAAAAGCAGGGAGTAAAATTTCGAAATTTTCGGCAAAATTTCATTTTTTAAGGGTATGGAAATTTTAACACCAAACTAAAAAAATTTCGTTTAATTTCGACAATTTCGTAGAAAATTTCGAAGGTCGCAGATCGAAGAGAGAGAAGAGATCGGGGAGGGAGATGAGGAAGAGAGAGACCAGGGAAGGAGGAAAAGAAGGAGAAAGGAGGGAGGAGAAAGAGGGAGGAGAGAGAAGGTCTCTGGGCGTGGGTCTGGTGGCTGGGTAGTGGGAAAGAAGAAAGAGAAGTGGGTTTGGTGGCTGGGTAGTGGGAAAGAAGAAAGAGAAGGAAAAGATGAAGTCACGGGAAGAAAGAAGGAAAGGAAGGAAGGAAAGAAAAGAAAAAGAAAAGAAAAGAAAGAAAAAGAAAAGAAAAAAAAAAGAAAAGAAAAGAAAAAGAAAAAAAAAAGGGAAAAAAAAAAAAAGTTTAGGATTGGTTAAGGTTTGGGGTCTTTGTGCAATTAGAAAGATAAAAAAATTTGGGGTTTCGTTTAGTTGTTTTTAAATTCTAAATCCTAATACATTTCTATATAAAAATAATTAAAAATATCTTAAAAAGCATAAACCCTAATATCTTATACCATATCCTAAAGAATATAGAATACACATTATAAAGTATATAAAATTTAGTGTATATATTATAGAGTATATAGGATTTAGTATATAGAGTATATAGGATTTTGTGTATAAATTATAGAGTATAAAGAATATACTAATTTCATTTATTCATTATATTAATTTTATTTAATAGTATTTGCCTCTAGCGTGCATTATATTCATATTATATCACATGAAATTTACTATATAATTTAGTTTTTTCAATGTTTTTTATCAATATAGTAGATAATATGTTAAATAAACATATGGTAAAGTTTCATTCAAAATTTCGGTATTTTGATAACAATTTCCGTCGTTTTCGTCTAATTTCTGTCGAAATTTAAAAATCTTCAAAATTTTCGTCGAAATTTCCATCGAAATTTCCTTGAAACCCGAAATTTTATTCCTTGCATAAAAGTAAGTTTTAAAAGAAGAGGTTATAAAAACAATTAGCCCTCCAAAAGGGGTTACGTACCCTTGGCAAGATCAGTATTGGAACTTTTGCTCTTTTAGTTATATATGTTGGATTATTTGTGTAGTTTGTGACTGCCGAAAAAATGAAGGAACCTTGCTTTTTCTAGAAATCTTCAGAGTTGTGGCTGTTAAGAACTGTGAAAGAAACTTGCTTCAAGGCACGCTGTAACAGTGCTTTCTTTCAAACAATATTTGCCCCCACTTCCAGTATGCAGAGGGATTCGCAAATATGCCTTGTGGATACAATGAAGCCTAGAGAATTTTATTGTTTGCTAATATCCTGCACGACCAAGAACAGACAGAATAAGAATGCTTAAGTTTCCCAAAAAACTAAAGCTGCAGATATTTGTTCTCTGTATTTTTCTTTTTGGTGAAAAGATGGAGATGTAATTGAAATTTAGATTAGATATATAAACTGCAAATATCTTTCCCTTTTTATAGAGTTCAATGTGTCCTTTCCGAAGTGGTATAACACTCATTCATTTGAATTTAATCCAAGAGGTATCATTTCATTTGAATCATGCCTGTCCATGAAAAGTCATGACCCAATGAACATAAAACCTCTCCAAAAGATTCAGGAACCTTTCAAAGAGACACATTGATTCAGAAAAGGCATATACGAGCCAATTCCAAGAGAGCCCTATGAATTTGATTCATTTCTGCCGAGAATTTTCATTTCTTTTGATAATTTAAAAATTATCCAACAATCCTCCACCATTTTCAAAATATAAAAACGACTCATATTTTAAAAACATTTGAAAAATACTTTAGCAATTTCTTGAAAGCGTTGTGCATAAATTAAAGTGTCTTTTGGACTTGAACTTGAACTTTAGTGAAAATACATCAAAGTTAATCAAGATGGAGAGTAGCATTGGTTGCTTTGAACTTTCAATCTTATATGAATAACCGGACATATCTCACACACAAAACTTTATAACCCTTCTTGTGTTTATAAACGGACACGTGGATTGGCCTTGTGTCTATACCCACTTTCATGCGTGCTCTAGTGACAAGTCCTTTGTCTCATAAGAAGCGGCACCACCTCTTACACGCATATAGGTAGACATGTAGTACACCTGTAACTTAAGTACTTTCCATCATATCTATTAAAATGAGATTAGGTTTTTGATGATTTATTTATTTTTATCTTAGATTTTTGGTGATTTGTTCATTCTTTTTATGTCTATGATTTCAGGAATAAGTTTAAGATGATTTGTTCTTTTGGTTTTGTTTGTGCGGCAGTCCTTCTATGATTAATTTTATTTCTAGTTTGATTTAGTTAGGAATTGGGTGTTGTGTAGTTCCTTTTGTAATTCTATGTGGGTAGTTCTCAGAATTTGCAGTGAATGTAACACCTTCTAGGTGCTCTGTCAATGGATTGGGTGTTCATTCTAAACCATTCGAAATGTAAAACGACCATCTTGCTGTCAATGAATGTAACACCTTCCAGATGCCCTGTCAAGACTCCTGCTGGCTTCCTTATAGCTATAAAGCAACGTCTGTCCTACACCTAGACAAAGCTATACCTTATATGAATTGTTGCGTGCATCTCATATTCTCATGTTAATCAAATAATAATGACTTCCTCAAAAACTTTTGTATTCCTACAACTTTGAGAAAAATGCAATCGGACAAGTTATAAAATATGACTTCTGTGAAATACACATAACGTCTACCAATATGTAGTTATGTACAAGGGAAACTAAAAATTAGAAGTACTTCAATAGAATAACAGCATCATGTGTGTTTTGTTAATTAGAAAGAGTGAAAGAGTGAAGGTGGTGTCAAGTCATGAGGCAGAGGAGGCTAGGTGAACTTAGTTGATCAATTCCTCTGTGAAGCATCTTTATTGAAAAAAGCTAAAGAGATGTGTGATGTGAACTTAGCTAAAGAGATTTGTGATGGAAAAAATCTTGGTAGTTGTCATGCTTTTTTTAGAAACAGGAATTTTTATAAACTGATTGCAGATATATTTTCTTTATAGTAATTGGAGCTGTTTATATTTTACATCTCTACATTGTTATTGACCTTTCAGGATTGAAGATGCAGTGAGGAACAATACAGAAAAATCTCAAGAAAAGGCTTCACTTGTCTCTCAAAAGTGCAAATCAGCTGGCAACAACTTACAAGAGGAGAATATATAACTTCAACTCTTGTGTGTCAGAGGCAAGTGAATTTTACAGATTGCAAATTGAGAAACTCATTAATTGGTTATTCTATATTGTTCAACTCCTGTGTGTCAGAGGAGAATAACTCCAACTCCTTAGATGCCTTCTCTTCTTTATAAAATTGATGCCAATTTCATATTGTAATTTGTGGATGTAAATTAGGTTGGGCTATTGCTGACATTAGCCCACTCTTTTGTTTGACAGATTTATAACTTTGGAACTATGAATTTTGTTCCATTAGGTTTTTCTTTTAACTCCAAGTCATTGCAAAGACTGTTGGGGCATTTTGGGTTGCTGCTTTGGCAGGGATTGATGCATTTTGTATATGTAATTAGGAGTATTTTATATAAGAAATAGTCTTTGTGCGTTAATCAATAGAACTACTACTCCTTAAGGTGCTTTGTTACCAGCATGTGCTTTAGTCAGTAGTCTTCTTCCCTATTGTTTGATTTTGCTTCTAATTTTCTTTTCTCAGTTGTTGGGTTTGCTTCCAATGTGATGTTCACTTGGGTAGCCAACAGGAGCAAGGAAAAAGGCGATGTCATGCCAAGTTGAAGACTTTTCTTTGGTTGCAACATCTGTTGATATGAGTGGTTCTCTTTGTTTACGTTTAGATCATGATTGGCTGTTTGTGAAATTTTGATGTCTACTTCATTAAGAGACAGCCGGTTTGGATTGGCACTTGATTTTTGCTTATATACTTACTACTTCTTATGAAGATGGAGTATTGTAGAAAAAAATAATAAAATAAGCCGACCAATGATTTAATGTACAGAGCATAAAATGATACTCTGACCCCTTTATAATCTTATTCTATTCATTTTCAGGATTAGTTTGTAGATTTGATTTATTTTGTCCAAAGGATAAAGTTATGCTTTTGTTAGTTTTGTTGTATTTTTTTTTACTTTGTATTTGAAAGTGTGATATTTGATTGGTTCCTTCTGATGTGGTAGGCAGTACATGATTCATTAAGGTGTCCCTACAATTGGTTTTTGAATAAATGATCTGCTCCCTTTATTTTTGCTCTTCCTAGATTGTGCTATGAATTTCGTTATCAATCTTAGGTTACGGACCTTGTGTATGGAATCTCGGCCGATCTAATGTCTCGGTTCTCGAGTCATAGGTCCTAGGCCCCGGTTCTCGAATCTCAAATTTCGGGTATCAAGTCTTGCACTCAAACTCTAAGTCTAAATCTTTAAACAAACAACTTACTGGAAAAAAAAAATTAAAAAAAATATCAACCAAACAGGTTTTTTAAAATTTAAAAACTGATTTTAAGTTCTATACCAAACAAGTTTTTAAATATTAAAAACTGGATTTAAAATCTCACATTTAAAAAATGGATCCATGTTTTTGAATTTTTTTTTTTTGGAATGGATACCAAACAGGGCCTTAAAATTCTCCATAAATCCTAGAAGCTAGTTTTGGAGATCTTCACTATTGTTGATGCATCTTGGTTGTAGGCTTGATAGCACACCAGATTTGAAGGTATGTTCCATATTCTCTCTTAATCTTTGGTGTAATACGATTGAGATATGATTCACTTTTGTGTTTGAGTCCATGACTATGTAGGCAGATCATTATGTCAAATTTGATTTTTGGGGTTGATGGTCGCCTATGGGGCTTTTGTAAGTTTTTCTAGTCAACTTAAAGGTGGGTTCTAAATTAGGGTGGATTTTCAGTGGAATGAAGGTGTTTAATTTGGGGGGGTTTTTACATACCTTTAATGTGGTTTGGTGAAAATTGTAGGAGTATACAGTATACTGTATACCTAACGGGAAGGTTTTCTATTTATTTATTTATTTTTAATTTTCTTTTTATAACATTTTGTTACTGTCTGAACTCATGATTTGGTTTGAAATTGTTAAGACGTTCTTCACGCTTTAAAGATGAGTGGTGTTATATGATACATGTTGATTACCTAGGACATACGTTTGATGAGAAAGAGGCAACCTACCTCGAAGGTTTTTAAGTTTTGAATTTATTTCTTACTTATATTAACTTGGTTTTTAAATCTACCTAATTCTATATGGATTTGTATGTCATTGTGATTTGTGTATGCATTTTTTACCTTTCATATATTTAGGTAGAACTTTTCATAGTTGGGTTGTGTTGTAGGTACATTTAATAAAATGACACAATTATTTATTTGTTGTTCGGTACATTTTTTTGTTACCCATCATTGGCATACAAAATTCTCAAATGACAAATTTACAAACCTCATGCCCTGGTATACTCATGATTTGGGCTTTTAAACTACCTTTGATATAGAACCAAATGAGGTTTATACACCTAACATAAAGGTGTGATATAATTTACATCATATTAGTGTTCACTTTCTTCAAATGTTTAGCCCAAAATTTGAAGTTCATGGTTTTCCTGACTTTGTAGATATATAAGACACAAGTTTATGATTGGAGAGTGATCATAGGTGTTATTATACCTGTTTAAGAGATATATATTCATCATAGGTGTTATTATACCTGTTTAGGAGGTATTATCACCCTATTATATTACCGTAATATTTTATATATTTTTAAGTTTGAATTCCCTCTTAAATTATTATGTTTGAATTTTGAATTTTATTGATTGCTTAAAATATGGCATTTAATAATCTAACATCAAATCTTACCATTTGAATATGCCATGTTAAATATGATGGTTGAGTCAGCAAAATCTAGAAGGTAAGAAATCCTACATGGCATCATTAAAAATGGGTTTATTTTGAAAATGGAAATACCTTGGGTTTAATTCAAAACCATATATAGCTTGTGGGTCTATATCTAAAAATCTCTAAAAAAAATTGCATCAGTTTAATTTAAAGGAGGAAAAGACTACCCAATTCCTAAGGGCTTGACTCCTCTAAAGTAAGGATCGTAGCATTTGCTTAACCGTGTGGGTCCACTGCATTATTAAAGCATTTGCTATTTGGTATTTCACATTTCCAAGTTTTTCACTAATTATAATTTATACTGCTCCGGTGTGACTTTTATCATTGACTTGACGACTAGCTTGTCCATCCATACACAAAACTGCATATACATTTCAATAAACTCTGCATTTACAAACACAACACAAATGGATGCTTCCTCCTCAAACAGGTGTAGATATCATGCGTTCTTGAGTTTCAGAGGCAAAGACACACGCAAGGGTTTTACTGATCATCTCTACAGAGCTTTGGAGGGGGCAGGAATCCACACCTTTAGAGATGATGATGAAATTGAAAGAGGAGAAGAAATCAAGGCTGAGCTGCAGAAAGCCATACAAGAGTCACGAGTTTCCATTATTGTTTTTTCCAAGGACTACGCTTCCTCAACATGGTGCTTGGACGAACTTGCCATGATCATGAAACGCAGAACAACTGATGGCCACATGGTTGTGCCAGTCTTCTTCCATGTCGATCCATCACATGTCAGGAAGCAGAGTGGGAGTTTTGCAGAAGCATTTGGTAGACATGAACAGCGCTTCAAGGAGGATATGGACAAGGTGGAAGACTGGAGAAGAGCTCTTAGAAGTGTTGCAGATCTGGGTGGGATGGTTCTAGGAGATCGGTAATAATTTCATTCCCAAAAACTTCTCATGCTATCATATAGACTTTAAAAGTATTAGCTTGTTGACATTTTTTATTATAAAGGGTGTAAATGGTTGTTGGATTTTGGTTCTATCTTCTTTATGAAATTCATGTACCTGGGCAGCATTTTATTTAAATTTAAGATTCATTTGTTCATATCTTATTATACTTAATATTAGTAAGTGGGTAGAATCATTCATTTCAACTTGATATTATCATCAATTGCACCCTTCTATATAGAAGATGAAGTTTGTTTTTTTCTTTATAAATGTTGATACCAGTTATATATTTATAGGTACGAGGCGCAATTTATCCAAGATATTGTTGAGGAGGTGGGAAATAAATTGGATCCCAAAGCCTTGAAAGTTGCTCCCTTTGTGGTCGGAATGGATGATCGCGTGGAAGACATAAACATGTGGTTGAAAGATGGATCAAATGATGTTGGTGTAGCTTTGATCTGTGGGATGGGCGGAATTGGCAAGACCACCATTGCCAAAGTTGCTTATAACCTGAACTTTGATAGATTTCAAGGCAGCAGCTTTCTTGCAGATATTCGAGCAAATTCAGTGCAACCCAAAGATTTGGTTCGCTTGCAAAGACAACTTCTTTCGAATATCCAAAAGGGGAAAGCAGAGAAAATATATAGCACGGATGAAGGAATAGGAAAGATCCAATGTGCTGTATGTTGCAAAAGAGTTCTTATTGTTCTTGATGATGTAGACCACTTGGACCAATTCAATGCAATTCTTGGAATGCGGGAATGGTTGCATCCAGGAAGTAAAATTATCATCACAACTAGACGTGAAAATTTGTTAAATTCTAGTGAAACATGCAAAATGTTTAAGGTTCAAGGATTGCATGGTTATCAATCACTTGAGCTTTTCAGTTGGCATGCCTTCAGACAAAACCATCCTATTGAAGGCTACATGGAGCTTTCAAGATCTGTAGTAGAACACTGTGATGGGCTTCCATTAGCTCTTGAAGTTCTAGGATCTTCTCTATCTGGAAAAGGTGCAGATGTATGGGAAGATCAATTGAAGAAGTTAGAAGTGATTCCTCATGGAGAAATTCAAAAAGTTCTTAGAACAAGCTATGATTGTCTACAAGATGGTCATGACAAAGATTTATTCCTTCACATAGCTTGTTTCTTCATAGGAAGGAAGAAGGATTATACAATTACAATACTGGACAACTTAGATTTTCACACAAGGATTGGAATTCAAAATCTAGTTGATAGATGTCTAGTGCAAATCAGTTATGAGAATAAGTTGGTCATGCATCAATTACTTAGAGATATGGGAAGGGGAATTATTCGTGAGGAATCATTTGACCCTGGAAAACGTAGTAGGGTGTGGCATCATAAAGAAGCGTGTAATGTTTTGAGAAAGCTAACTGTAAGAAACAAATATACTCCTTATGTTTGTCTATTAATTGGTTTTTGTGTTATGCATTTTTTATAACTTGTTACTAACCCAGTGTTCTCATGTGTTGGCAGGGTACTGAAACTATTAAGGGCTTCATGCTCAATGTTCCTTTGTTGATGGAAGATGAGTCTACTGAGTCAATATTTGGTAGATGTAACAAAAAACGATGCCATGTTGAAGATTCTGGTGAAAATTCTTTAAGGCGACGCAGGATTGATTTCTTCTCCTGGAAATCAATCAACTTTTCCTCAACCAATTCAGGTCTTGCATCAAATGAGGTGGACTTCAGTACAGAGGCATTTAGAAGGATGCACAATCTTGAAATTCTCCTGCTCAATAATGTAAAAATCAGTGGAAGCTATGAAGATTTTCCAAAACATTTAGTATGGTTGTCTTGGCAAGGATTCCATTCACAATCAGTACCAGCCAATTTTAATTTGGAAAAACTAGTTGGTCTTGAGTTGCAGAATAGCTGCCTGGAACAGGTCTGGAAGGGAACCAGGGTATGGTACTAATTTTAACTCTTTTCTCTCTCTTTCTCTCTCTCTCTAATTATACTAATTATTTCTCTTTTAAACAGTTTCTTCCAAGTCTGAAGATCCTTAATCTCAGTCATTCACACAGCCTTATCACAACCTCTAACTTGTCAGGCCTGCCTAGGCTTGAGAGATTAATTCTTAAATATTGTATAAATTTGGCTGAGGTTGATGAATCCATTGGAAAGCTAAAGAAACTTGTGTCCTTGAATCTTAAAGGCTGCAAAAATCTCATAAAACTTCCAAGAAGTATTGCCATGTTGGAATCTCTTAAGGAGCTTATTCTCTCAGGTTGCTCAAAGCTCAGCTTTCAAGTCAATACGACTGCTAGAAATCAGCCACAATGTACATCTACTGATATGAAGATAGTACCTCTGTTTTTGAGTAAGTCATGGCAATCAGTCTGGTCTGTGGTATCACCAAGAAAAAGTCTTGAGCTCAGCAATTTCTCATTGTCAAATTTTCCACATTTTTTGGGAAGGTTAAGACTCGATTACTGTAATCTATCAGAGATTCCCAGTCATATTTGTGGTCTGTCCTCGTTGAAGCATTTGGATCTAAGTGGAAACCCAATGATGAGACTACCAGAAAACATGAAGGATCTTATTATGCTCCAGAGTCTTGTGGTAAAGAATTGCAGAACCCTCGTAATGATTCCAGATCTCCCACCAAGTTTAGAGAAATTGAAAGCAAAAAATTGCACATCATTGAAAATAGTAGGCAATTTACCAGACCTCCCACCAAGTTTAGAGAAATTGTATCCAGTATTAATTAAATTTTTGGGATGCAAGCGATTGGTTGAAGTTCAAAGCGAGTTCAGAACCCTCGTAATGATTCCAGACCTCCCACCAAGTTTAGAGAAATTGGAAGCAGAAAATTGCAAATTTTTAATTATTGGATCATCATTTCTTAATTTTTTGAGATGCATGAGATTAGTTGAAGTTCAAGGCAGATTTACTATGAAACCGTTGAGAAGTGTTGACATAGAAATGATCAAAGATATGGGCTTGTTCAATTTGGAATCCATTGGGAGCACTGATGAGGTCTTAATGTTCAACTCTATCACAGATACAACCATGAAGGGTCCCCTCCAGGTTCTCTCTGTCTCTCAAGTTGTTATTATTATGATTTTTATAGCTTGTTATAAAATAAGTGATGTGCATGAAACTGCAGGGACTGTATGAACGTGGCATATTTAGCATTTTCCTTCCTGGACACAACATCCCAGAATGGTACATGTACAGGAGCAAGGGTGACTCTAAGTTGTCTATTACTCTACCTTCACACCCCCATAATCTCAAGATCCGAGGCTTAAATGTATGTGTTGTTTATTCACTGCCACGACATGCAATTGTACCTCTGCAAGTCAGTAATGATAGCAAGGGTCTTAGGTGGATCTACTTTCCAATCACATGGGCTTATTCCAATGGGCGTGATGTTAAATTTCTATGGCTAAGCCGATGGAGGTTTGGAGATGATGAATTGGAAGCTGGGGACAAATTAATTGTAGTTTCCAAGGAAACGGAGATTGGAATCCAGCTTGTGTATGAGCAGGATATAGCAATCCAACCAGAAAGAGCTTATTGGAGGCAGAATATCGATGTCAACGGTGATGAAAATATGTCAGCGACACTGTTATCTTCAATATATCATTTTGGACATGTGTCAACTTCTGGTTAGTTGGTGACATTTTATAATTTTTTAAATTATAATATATATTGGTCATGCATCAATTACTCAGAGACATGGGAAGGGGAATTATTCGCGAGAAATCACTTGACCCTGGAAAACGTAGTAGAGTGTGGCATCATAAAGAAGCGTCTAATGTTTTGAGAAAGTTAACTGTAAGAAACAAATATACTCATTATGTTTGTCTATTAATTGGTTTTTGTGTTATGCATTTTTTATAACTTGTTTAGTAACCCAGAGTTCTCATGTGTTGGCAGGGTACTGAAACTATTAAGGGCTTCATGCTCAATGTTCCTTTGTTGATGGAAGATGAGTCTACTGAGTCAAAATTTGGTAGATGTAACAAAAAACGATGCCATGTTGAAGATTCTGGTGAAAATTCTTTAAGGCGACGCAGGCTTGATTTCTTCTCCTGGAAATCAATCAACTTTTCCTCAACCAATTCAGGTCTTGCATCAAATGAGGTGGACTTCAGTACAGAGGCATTTAGAAGGATGCACAATCTTGAAATTCTCCTGCTCAATAATGTAAAAATCAGTGGAAGCTATGAAGATTTTCCAAAACATTTAGTATGGTTCTCTTGGCAAGGATTCCATGTTGGAATCTCTTAAGGAGCTTATTCTCTCTGGTTGCTCAAAGCTCAGCTTTCAAGTCGATACGACTGCTAGAAATCAGCCACAATGTACATCTAGTGATAGGAAGATAGTTCCTCTGTTTTTGAGTAAGTCATGGCAATCAGTCTGGTCTGTGGTATCACCAAGAAAAAGTCTTGAGCTCAGCAATTTCTCATTGTCAAATTTTCCACATTTTTTGGGAAGGTTAAGACTTGATGACTGTAATCTATCAGAGATTCCCAGTCATATTTGTGGTCTATCCTCGTTGAAGTATTTGAATCTAAGTGGAAACCCAATCATGAGACTACCAGAAAACATGAAGGATCTTATTATGCTCCGGAGGCTTTTGGTACACAAGTGCAGAACCCTCGTAATGATTCCAGACATCCCACCAAGTTTAGAGAAATTGGAAGCAGCAAATTGCACATCATTGAATATAGTAGGCAAATTGCACATCATTGAATCATCATTTCTTAATTTTTTGAGATGCATGAGATTAGTTGAAGTTCAAGGCAGGTTTACTATGAAACCATTGAGAAGTGTTGACATAGAAATGATCAAAGATATGGGCTTGTTCAATTTGGAATCCATTGGGAGCACTGATGAGGTCTTAATGTTCAACTCTGCCACAGATACAACCATGAAGGGTCCCCTCCAGGTTCTCTCTGTCTCTCAAGTTGTTATTATTATGATTTTTATAGCTTGTTATAAAATAAGTGATGTGCATGAAACTGCAGGGACTGTATGAACGTGGCATATTTAGCATTTTCCTTCCTGGACACAACATCCCAGAATGGTACATGTACAGGAGCAAGGGTGACTCTAAGTTGTCTATTACTCTACCTTCACACCCCCATAATCTCAAGATCCGAGGCTTAAATGTATGTGTACATCTTCAAGTCAGTAATGATAGCAAGGGTCTTAGGTGGACCTACTTTCCAATCACATGGGCTTGTTCCGAAGAGCATAGTACATTTCTATGGCTAAGCAGATGGAGGTTTGGAGATGATGAATTGGAAGCTGGGGACAAATTACGTGTTTCATTAATTGTAGTTTCCGACATAAAGGAGTTTGGAATCCAGCTTGTGTATGAGCAGGATATAGCAATCCAACCAGAAAGAGCTTATTGGAGGCAGAATATCGACGTCAACGGTGATGAAAATATGTCAGTGACACTGTAATCTTCAATATATCCAAGAGACTACTTTCCACGTTTCACTTTGTAGGTAAAAAAAAAAAAAAAAAAAAAAAGGGAGAAAGGGCAAAAAAATGGTTGTTGACCTTTACTTTGGACTGTGTCAACTTCTTGGTTAGTTGTTGACATTTTTATAATTTTCAAAATTATAATATATATATTATAATTTTAAAAATTATATATATATTTATAAATATTATAATTTTAAAAATTACAAAAAGGTTAACAACAATTTTTTTTCCCTTTCTCCTTTTTTTTTTTTACCTACAACGTGTAACCCTTTTTTTCTCCTTTCTCTTTTTTTTACCAGCAGCAACGTGTAACTTTTTTTTTTTTCTCTTTTCTCCTTTTTTTACCAACAGCAACGTGTAACTTTTTTTTTTTTTTCTTTTCTCCTTTTTTTACCTGCAGCAATGTGTAATGGTTTTTTTTTTTTCCTATTTTTTTCTCCTTTTTCCTTGCATCTTGTTTCTCTTCATCCTCTTGTGTAAGATGCATATTAGACACATGCAGTGTACATATTAGATATTATTTTTTAATTGAAAATTGTCGTACAGTTTTAAAAACATATTAGAGTCAGTGTTTAATATGCCGATTTTAAATTGAAAATTGTCACCCAGTAACAGTGTCTAATATGTCAATTTTAAATTGGAAATTGTCGCATAGTTTCACAAACATAATAGAGGCAATGTCTAATATGCCGATTTTGAATTGAAAATTGTCATACAGTTTCAGAAACATATTAGACACTGTCTGACAACAATATGCCGATTTTAAATTGGAAATTGTCGCACAATTTCGAAAACATATTAGACACTGTGTGACAATTATTGATTCGAAATCAATAATTGTGTGAGAGATACTGAAAATCAGTATTTGTAAAAACCTAAACAGATACTGTCACATAGATACTGAAAATCAGTATTTGTAAAAACCTAAACAAATACTGTCACACAGATACTAAAACAAATATTATCACACATATACTGAAATAGATACTGTCTCACAGATACTGTGCGACAGTCACTGATTCGAAATCAGTAATTGTGTGACAATCACTAATTCAAAAGTGTTTATTATGTTGTTGTGATTTTAGATGGATTATAGATTTGATCAATCAAAGAGAGATTCAACAACTAAAAGAAAGATCGATTCTTTGGGATCAAGAATTCCTTTCTTCAATCAGGAAGGAATGGATGTGGATATACTATCCAAATTGCTAACTTCATTTATAAACCTTTTACATCAAAATAGAAATCATTATGTGGATTGGTATGAATTTATAACAAATGCAATTTTTTTAGTCAGTATAGCTTATTTCGAAATCCTAATATCATCTTTTTTATATAAGCCTGTTAAACTCTACTGCGATGACGATATTGTAGGGGAGGTTGAAAGATATGAAAGATCTCCCTCCAAGCCGTACATACGACTTTCATCGAATACGGCTTTCCACAGAATTCTATATGTATCTATGAGATCGAGTATGAAATTTTGTTTACTCACTTTAAATTGAGTATCTGTTTCCCTCCTTTTCCTACTAGGATTAGAAATCCTGTATTTTACATATCCATATGATTGAGTCCTTGGGTTTCCGAAATAGTGTAAAAAGAAGTGCTTTGAATCATTGCTATTTGACTCGGACCTGTTCTAAAAAAGTCGATAGAAAATTTGGGCACCCAAATTTTATATAGGAGACACTTATCAACTTGACATTTTAGTGCAGAAAACTTTAAGCAAAAATTCAATGGGTATTGTTGACTTCATGGATATTTCATTAATTGCGATCCAAATTAGTTAATATCAATATTAGACATTGTCAGATAGTGTGCATATTAGACACTGTCAGACAGTTTGCATATTAAACACTGTCAGATAGTGTCTAAAATGCCGATTTTAAATTGGAAATTGGAAATTGTAAAAACCTAAATATATACTGAAATAGACACTGTCACATTGATATTGAAACATACATTGTCACACAGATACCAAAACAGATACTGTCACACAGATACTGAAACAGAAATGGTCACACATTTACTAAAACAGATAGTGTCACACAGATACCGTAAGACAATCATTGATTCGAAATCAGTAATTGTGTGACAATCACCAATTCAAAATTGTTTATTATGTTGTTGAGAGCATCATTAGTTTATACAAAAGTGTCAAAATGATAATTAACATATGCAAATTCGGTTTGAAAATAATAATAGTAAAATCAGTGATAGTGCGACAGTGACTGAATCTACTGCATACCATACTAATTAGACACTGTCAAGCAGTGTGCATATTATACACTGTCACGCAGTGTTCATATTATACACTGTCAGACAGTGTACATATTATATATTGTCAGACAGTGTGCATATTAAACACTGTCGCACAATTACAATTTACAAACAAACAATTATAGGCTTTGATGAACCCAAAAAGCACTAAACCATTGCAGACATTTAAACTTACAAGCTACAAAAGGCATCATAGCAAAGTCAAAGATTGGGTAGATTTGGCAAGGATTTGGATCCTCTCCATTTTGTTGCTAAATAGAGAGGTCCATTTAAGAAATATTGGCCCTTTTATCATGATCAATCAGCAAACTTTTGGATACATCTTATTCGGTAGTGCAGTTGACATCATTAAACCAATAAAGACATAAAAAGAGAAACAAACAGCCCAGATCAAATGAAAAAAAAATATATATATATGTTGTGTAGATGCATGTGTACCTGAGGCGAGCTTTAGAGAGCTCCCAATAGCATTTTTAGGATTTCAAAATTTAACATTTTTTTTTAAGGATGGTGTAGTGTATATAGATTTATATAGACTTTTGTAGACTTTTTTAAGTGATAGACTTTTGCAAAATTTACAGATTTTTACAGAGTTCTAGAGAGTATAAAAATCCTTAAAAATCTGCAGGGGAGAGGTCGAATTTATAATGACTTTAAAATATATATTAAGTCTTTCAAAGTCTATTAAAATCTATCATTAAATAAATTCCATAAAAATTAATGACTTTTTAAATATACCTGGACTTTTATTACAAATTTTTTAAAAGTCATTATTGAATACTATATGACTTTTATAGACTCCAGTTAGTAATGTGTCCCCTGTCTTATTATTAGACAAACTAATTATTGGCTGATAAAGCAAATCTTATTTGAATCTACCTTTTCCTCTTCTTGTAGGAAAAATAAGATTCCTATCTATTTATAGTGCTTGGTTTGTCCGTTTGTCCTTTCCTTGAGGATCAGTCTATTTTCATCACCAAATTTCTATGTAGAATATTTATATCTGCTTGCTTTGTAATAAAGTTTGTATCAAGTGTGCTTTATTGCTATTATGTAAATTTTCTATCAATGAAATTTATGATTCTCGCTATTATATCGTTTCTACTTACATGTTTTTATAATCCTTTTAAATATTTGTGTTTATTCTAGTTTTTTATAATTATCTTTTTATGTTTTTTTATTATTAGTATAGTTCAATCTAATCTTCATGAATATATGCAAACAGCCAAAATAATAGGAAAAGCCAAGAAAATGACAATGTAAATTGCTAAAATCATCAAAAACCAGGAGAAATTGCTGACTTGCAATTTTTTATGCCATTCCTAAATTCCAAAGAATCCATCAGAAACTGAACATCAAACAAGAAAGAAATTAAGCAACAAATCTAAAATTATCCAATGAATTCCCAATTGTCCGGAATATTATTCATCAAAACACATGATTCTAAAATTATCTTTTGGCAGGATCCTCTTGGTGCTGAAAATAGTAAAAATCATCTTGGCGACTAGCTTGTCCATCCATTCCCACTTTTCTTATCAATAATACAAACACAAACTGCATATACATTTCAATAAACTCTGCATTTACAAACATAAACACAAATGGATGCTTCCTCCTCAAACAGGTGTAGATATCATGCATTCTTGAGTTTTAGAAGCGAAGACACACGCAAGGGTTTTACTGATCATCTCTACAGAGCTTTGGAGGGGGCAGGAATCCACACCTTTAGAGATGATGATTGTTTATGGATAAACCCACACTGATCCAACAGCCAACCATGGCTGGACATGTGACCGGTCAAACCCAACTTCAGTGTTTGACTTCTCAGTGGTCAAACTTTGACCTCCACATCATCACACAGCTCGGCACTCCCTCTGTCAGCTCAGGTCGAATCACCACGACGAGTCCTCCGTGCTCGGTCCGACCCGAACCGATGATCTCCTAAAGGATTGAATGTTCATCTTTCCATGGTCATCCCGGTTCGGCTCGGCTCGGCGCCGAGGGAACATCCTTTCGAGTTCTAGCGACGACCGGTTACGACTCGAAGGGGGCACTACCTACTGGATCGGCTCGGTTGGGAATTCCATGTCCGATCCGATCACACATGAACTTCATGTATACACATAAGGATATGCATTCGGGTCGGCTCGGCTTCCCGCCGCCCTTCCAAGGAAGATCACGTTGGAACGAACCGCCATACTTAAATGCACCTGACAAGATCTTCTGACATATGGGACTTCCCAGCTCACATTCATGACTACTGAGGTAGTTCACCTGAATCTTCCATACTTGCATGCAATGCAGCATTGAATGCAAAGGAGGTGGGTAGCTGTGCATGCCACTGTTCACGACCGAACGCGTGGATCTTTCTCAACCAGCCAACCACATGCAGGTAACTTACTCATCACAACCTCCTTTGCCTATATATACCAACTTATATGCACAAAATCAGGGATCGAATCTATCAACCCTTCACCAGAAAATACCTACACAAAACTCTCACTCACCCCAAGAGCATACCCAACTTGTTGAGGATAAACCCAGAACATTTACCTTGTTCTTCCCATTCTCCTAAGTTCATCCCTTGTTCTTCCTCACCTATTTTCAAACACCATCAAACACACATCACTGACTTCATCATCAGAGTGTGTTTGGCTGGTACCACACCGGTCCATCTCCTTTGATCTTGTTTCTCTTACAGGAAGATCTCACGTCACCATCCAGCAAGGCTTCGGATCAGTCAAGTCACCATTTCTAAGTTGTTGCATTTATCTTACGGAAATTTGCATCAACAGATTGGCGCCGTCTGTGGGAAGATCGTCTTCAGCTGTTGTGTTCATCACCACAAGTGCTAAGTTTCTTCCTCCAAACAAGTCATCATGACTACCATCTTTCGTGACAGCAGTTCTTCTACAGGAGCGTCCCAGAATGATGAACAACATCAGCCTGAGACACCTGAGAAGACAAGGGGAGCACAGCTTCCTAGAACACCGAAATCCAAAGGCCCTTCAAAAATCAGGGCTGCTCACAAACTCCTTAGGGAGAACCAACGACATCTGACCGCTAAGAATGCACTTCTCAAACAGAATAATGAGCTGCTCGCAAAACAAGCCGAACTGGCCGAGGAACTTGCGCGTCATCGCGCTCAGCTCGAGAACAGCGGAAGATCGAATTTCCGATCGCTTCGAACCCGAACCGAGCAGGAGGCCCTTTCGCCATCTCCTTCTCGGCAGAGCACTCCGGTCGAGCCGGACGGTCAGCCCCCTCAGCAGGATGCGGATTGCACCTTTTCGGGCTTCGAGAACATGCCCCCGGCCGAACAGGCCGAGTTCTTGAACGCCCACCGTCTCCTTCAGCAAAAGCAGGCGGCCTTCAGGAAACACTCTCCCAAGGGTTTGGGGGGAAACCGTGTCGATCCGAACACAAGTCAACGACCTCCAGCCCGATTCAGATTGGGGGCTATCAGTCCAACCGGTTCGACTGAACCCAGGGTATCAATCAGGAACAGGCTCGGGCCTACCACCAGCCAAGATCCTTCCCCGTCAGGAACTCGTTCAGGGAGACGATCCGCGAATGACCGGCTCGGATCTATCATGATCATGTCCGACCGGCGTCCGGTGGGCGAGAGGATCACTCGTCAGCCGGCGAACGAGAGACTCGGTAACCGGACCGAGTGCTCAGGGGAGACTGCGGCCGAGCCGACCACACCCAATGTGGAAAATCTTGTCCGGACTTTGGTCCAAAGCCAAATTTGGAGTGTCCACGATCGGCTCGGCCAAGTCGAGGTCTCCAGGGGGTGCACCGGTAGAACTGATCATGGGGAAGAACTCCCCTTCCCGTACACCAGCAGGATCATGGATGCTGAGGTCTCCAGGGATACCAAACCCCCCAAGATGGATCAGTATGACAGGACTAAGGATCCCTACGATCATCTTGACAGCTTCAGATACGCCATAGAGGCCCGCCAGGCATCTGAGGCCACGAAGTGCAGAATCTTCCCTTCAACCTTGAAGGGATCGGCTCGGGGATGGTTTCGAACTCTCCAGCCGAACTCCATCGACTCTTTCTCCGACCTCCGGAGGGCCTTCCTGACGAGATATCGGGTTGTATCCGAACGACTCTACAACTTGAACGATATGTCACTCATCAAACAACAGGAAAGGGAGAGTTTCAAAACTTATCTGATCCGCTTCAACATCGAGTATACGAAGTGTGACGATTACGACGATAGATCGGCTAAAAATGCTCTTATGCAAGGTCTGCTCGCCGGGGGACTTCGCTCCTATCTGATGAGGAACCCTCCTTCCACCTATGATGAGCTTTCTGCCGAAGCCACCAAATTGGCGCGGGCAGAAGAGTGGGATGCTCAAGTGGAGGCCTTGAATTCCAAGCCGACCTCGGCCAAAAGAAAGGAAGGGGAAGTCGCAAACCCAAAGCCTCAGGTCCAAACCAAGAAATTCCGGACTGAGGAACCGCGCCAACTTCTGGGCAAGGGGCCCAAATTTGTCCAGTACACGGAGTACACCCCTCTCAACGCCGGTCTGGAGACAATCTTCTCCAAGATCAAGGATCAACTCCCAGCTGCAAGGGAGATCAAGGGACCACCCCCAGATCAGATCAAGGATGGCGTCTTCTGCAAGTACCATTCCAATCATGGTCATGTCACGGGTGACGGCTACGCCCTCCGCGACGGAATTGAGACTCTTGCCCAGGCGGGTAAGATCAACCAATTCCTTGCCGGCGGGCCTAGGGTACCCAAGGCCGCACTGAAGAAGCCCACCAACACCATCGACGTCCGGGACGCCGCCATAGGATCGATCGGCGGAGGCCCAACCTTCGTGGGAAGCTCGAACCGATCCCAGAAAGAGTACGTCAGACAGGCGGCTCATGCTCACGAGTCCTTGTCGATCCAAGCGGGTCAGCCCAGCACTTCCAAAAGACAACGGAAAGACTGGGCACCGGTCACCTTCGAGCCAAACGAGGTGAACGGGATCATATTCCCACATTACGATCCGGTGGTCATAGTGGCTAAGGTGGCCGGAACCACCATCGCGCGTTCCTTCATCCATAGGGAAAGTTCAGTCAACATCCTCTACCATTCTGCATTCGAGCAGATGGGCATTGGCGAGGACAAGTTAGAAGCTGATACGCCAGCCTTGATCGGGTTCGGGGGAGAAGTGGTTCAACCACTCGGACACATCTACCATCCCCTTTCGCTCGGGAAGGGGCCAGTCAAGAAAACCTACATGACATACTTCATCGTTGTCAAGTGACCATCAGCCTATAACATTATCCTGGGCAGACCGGCCCTGGTCGACCTCGACTGCATAGTCCACTACGCCAACCTCCTTATCAAGTGTCCAATGGGCGATGACTGCATCGTCATTCAGGGAGACGAGTGTTCAGCTCGATCCTGCTACGCCACCTCTATCAGGCAGAAGGGTCAACCGCCAAAGTCCCAGGAGCTGGACTCCATTGCTGATTCCGGCAGGTGGCCGAGGGCGGAGACTTTCGACTTCACGGCCGAGCCGAACTCGGACTCTCGCCCCCTCCCGACCGAAGCCTGGGAAGAAGTGCCGATCTCAGGAGACACCCCAGATCGGCTCGTCTGAATAGGAACCCAGCTCAGCCCAGAACAGCTATCGGCCATACTCGACTTCCTCCGCGCTAATGCGGAGGTGTTCGCCTGGTCTTACGATGACATGCCAGACATATCGTCTGACGTGATCACCCACAGGCTGAACATCGACCCGGGATGCAAACTGGTCCGTCAGAAGAGGAGGTCGTATGATCCGGTCAGGTATGCAGCCATGGCTGAAGAGGTGACCAAGTTGCAAAACAACGGGCTCATCTGGGAAGTCAATTATCCCAATTGGCTTGCCAACGTGGTCATGGTGAAGAAGAGCAACGGGAAATGGAGGATGTGTGTGGACTTCACCGACCTGAACAAGGCATGTCCCAAGGACAGTTTCCCGCTACCCAGGATAGATCAGCTTGTCGATGCGACGGCGGGACATAGGCTCCTCAGCTTCATGGATGCCTATTTTGGGTATAATCAGATCTTAATGCACAAACCTGACCAGGAAAACACATCATTCATAACCGATCGCGGCATGTACTGCTATAAAGTCATGCCCTTCAGTCTCAAAAATGCTGGAGCCACTACCAAAGGCTGGTCAACCACATGTTCAGATCTTCCATAGGCAAATCCGTGGAGGTCTATGTGGACGACATACTGGTCAAAAGCATTAAGGCGGACGACCACGTCAAGGACCTCTCAGACATGTTCGGAGTCCTGAAGGAGTATCAGATGCGGCTGAACCCAGCCAAATGTGTCTTTGGGGTTCGGTCAGGAAAGTTCCTTGGCTACCTGGTCAGCCAACGGGGGATCGAGGCCAATCCGGAGAAAATCCAAGCCTTGATTAATATGAGGTCCCCAAAGACACGCAAGGAAATCCAGAGTTTGACTGGAAGAGTCGCTGCCCTGAACCGGTTCATCTCAAAATCCACTGACCGGTGCCTCCCTTTCTTCAAGGCTTTGAAGGGAGCAGGGAAGGGCATAGAATGGACCTCCCAATGCGAGCAGGCCTTTCAAGATCTGAAAAGGCATATGGGGGAACCTCCAATCTTATCCAAACCAGAGGAAGGTGAAGAACTTTTTCTCTACCTCTCCGTATCTGATTCGGCTCTCAGCTCGGTTCTGGTGAGAGAGGTCGGCGGGGTACAGCATCCGGTCTTCTACACGAGCCGAGCCCTCGCGTTCCAGTCACTGCCCTGAACCGGTTCATCTCAAAATCCACTGACCGGTGCCTCCCTTTCTTCAAGGCTTTGAAGGGAGCAGGGAAGGGCATAGAATGGACCTCCCAATGCGAGCAGGCCTTTCAAGATCTGAAAAGGCATATGGGGGAACCTCCAATCTTATCCAAACCAGAGGAAGGTGAAGAACTTTTTCTCTACCTCTCCGTATCTGATTCGGCTCTCAGCTCGGTTCTGGTGAGAGAGGTCGGCGGGGTACAGCATCCGGTCTTCTACACGAGCCGAGCCCTCGCCGACGCCGAGACCAGATATCCAAGATTCGAGAAGATGGCCCTCGCCCTGGTCAGCTCAGCTCGGAAACTAAGGCCCTATTTCCAGGCTCACTCAATCGTCGTCTTGACCGATCAGCCACTCAGGCAAATCCTGGCCAAACCCGAGACTTCGGGTCGGCTCATAAAGTGGTCAATCGAGCTTGGCGAGTTTGACATCACTTACCGTCCCAGTACAGCCATCAAGGGCCAGGCCATGTCAAACTTCATCTGTGAATCCACCACCACAACGGAAGATCCACCATACGCCGACGCTACACCAACTGCGTCCGATCCGAACACAAACGGCGAACGTAGCCAGGCTGATCTCCTCACCTGGACCCTCTACGTGGACGGATCTGCCAACGCAATGGGAAGTGGAGCCGGGCTTGTTTTGATCTCCCCAGAACAAATCGTGATGGAGTATGTTTTTCGCTTCTGGTTTCAAGCATCTAACAATGAAGCAGACTATGAGGCACTCATCGCCGGGCTCAGATTGGCAAAAGAGCTCGGCGCGGTCAGACTGAACATCTTCAGTGACTCCCAACTCATCGTCAATCAGATACTGGGAGAATATGAGACTCGAGAACCTAACATGACTGCCTACCTCGAGAAGACTCGCTCGCTGCTCGAGAGCTTCCAGGAGTACAAACTGTCCCAAATTCCGAGGGCATAAAACTGCAGAGCTGATGCCTTGGCACGCTTGGCCTCAGCCACAGATACCGGATCTGCTAGGCATGTCCCAGTTGAAATCCTGGATAGGCCTAGCACTGCCGAGGAAGGAGCTGCCATCATGCAGACCGAGACCAAGCCGAACTGGATGACGCCGATCATCAACTACTTGGTCTCCGGGACCCTCCCCCCGGAGAGGGACAAGGCACGTCTCATCAAGACTAGGTCGGCTCGGTTCAGCATAATCGATGGTCGGCTCTACAAGAGGAGCTTCCCCTACCCTACTTACGATGCGTCACCCCCCAAGAAGGTCAGGACGTACTGAGAGAAATCCATGAGGGGATATGCGGAAACCATTCTGGAGGAAGAGCCCTCGCCTACAAGACGATCAGACAGGGTTACTTCTGGCCTACACTGAACAAGGACGCAGATCATCTCTCTCGCGCTTGTGTCAAATGCCAGCAGTTTACCACGGTCTCCCATCAACCTCCTCAATTGCTGACCTCTATATCCAGTCCTTGGCCATTCGCGCAGTGGGGACTCGATCTGATCGGCCCTATGCCGAAGGTGAAGGGGCAAGTCACAATGGCCGTAGTAGCAGTCGACTACTTCACAAAATGGGCCGAAGCTGAACCCTTAGCCACCACTACAGCCGAGCAGATGGAAACCTTCGTCTGGAAGAACATCATATGCCGGTTCGGCATGCCGCACACTATCATCGCGGACAATGGCAAGCAATTCGACTGTAAGAAGTTCAGAAGTTTTTGTTCACGTCTGAACATCAACTTGCGCTTTACCGCCCCTTACCATCCGCAATCAAACGGATAGGTCGAGGCCATCAACAAGATCATCATGAAGACCTTGAAGACCAAGCTCGATAATGCTAAGGGAAATTGGCCTGAACTCTTACCAGAGGTATTATGGTCCTACCGAACTTCTTATCGCAATTCCACGAAGGAAACACCTTATTCATTGGCGTTCGAAACCGATGCTGTTGTTCCGGTCGAGATGGAGACTCCTTCATTCCGAACCGGAACATACAACTCGGAGACCAATGACACTGGACAAAAGGGTCAAACCCAGAAGCTTCAGATTGGGCAGTCTCGTCATGAAGAAGAACCCTCTCGCCATTAAAGAGAGCTCATTTGATTCGAACTTGACCAGACCCTATAGAATCACAGGCATAGTCAAGCCTGTCACTTACAACTTGGCCACTCTGGCTGGGAAGCCTCTCAAGCATAGCTGGAACGCTGAACACTTGAAGACTTATTATCAGTGAAATGTAGTTAGGATCGGGGACTGTCCGACCTAACATTTGTTCCAATCAATGAAAGGATGAACACATTTTTGACTCATCTTTTTCTCATTTTTCGAAGCAAACACTGGGGACTCTACTCCTATACACTTCCAACAAAGAGGAAAGATCTAAGTGTTTCCTTCGAAAAAATAATAAACTCATGTGTCGAGCTGAAGTGCCATTTTCGGCCTGATGCTCGGCATATTACAAACTTATCAGGTCTATAAACTCATGTGTCGAGCTGAAGTGCCATTTTCGGCCTCCATATTACAGACTCATCAGGTCTATAAACTCATGTGCCGAGCTGAAGTGCCATTTTCGATCCGATGCTCGGCATATTACAGACTTATCAGGTCTATAAACTCATGTGTCGAGCTGGCGCGCCACTTTCGGCCCGATGCTCGACATATTACAGACTTATCAGGTCTATAAACCCCTGTGCCGAGCTGGCGCACCATTTTCGGCCCGATGCTCGGCATAGTACAGACTTATCAGGTCTATAAAAATCCTTGTCCGAGCCGAAGTGACTTTCTACAGTCCTAACGTTCAACAGGATATTTCTAAAAGAAAAATATACCCTCAAACTCAAGCTTTCATCGCGCATGCCGAGCCAATCTGAAAGTAAGTTTGGATATTTTTCTCAAAAACAAAATTCCTAATATTTTAATGGGTATATCAGGCCCATTTGGGATCATTAGGGTTTTCAAATTCCTACTTATCTTCATTATGCTTATCAGGCTGATCCGAAGACAAGTTGTAATTTATCATTACAGTTTATTCCATTGCGATCATCAAGTCGAGCCGATCTCAAAATGCCTTTGTTTTTATCATGATTGTTACTTTTATCATTTTCTTATTCATGTGTTACTTGTTATGTCTTTAGTTTCATCCTTGAGCTGAACTGACAACAACTTGTTTCATAAAGAAAATACTGAATAGATTAATAACATGACGAGCCAAAAAACAAATTGTTCCAAAATCAACCAAACCAGAGCCACAAATCGGCTCGGGAACAAAAAACATAACAAAAACAGCAAAAACATAAGTATCATGCAGATCGCTCGGCAGGCCCCTCCAGGATCGACTCAGTGGACTCCTCGGGCGTCTTCTCCCCGAGCTGCACCACCTCGACCCCACCGATCTGCATCTCAGCGTTGGGATCGGATTCGGGGACTGGGGGAATCGGGGTAGGCTCACATTCAGGCAACGGGGGATCCTCCGGAGTCGGCTCGGCCACAAACACGACCACCTCGGCAGGAGCTTGGCGATCGGGAGGGGGAAGCTCTTCCTGCTGACATTCCTGGGTGTCTTCCTCGCCGTCAGACTCGCCGAGGAATGACACACCCTAGTCCGGCCTTTTCAACCGGATCTCCTCCAGAAGCTCCTGATACCCCTCAAATTGGGCATCAACAAGTGCCTGGACGCTCGGCAGCCCAGCTTGACGCCGAGACTCGACGGCTCTCTGCTCGGCAGCCTCGACGTCTCGTTGGAGCTCGTCAATGAACTGGCCCAGGTTGGCCACTTTCTGCTCTGACTCCAGGAGCTCCTTCTCGAGCCGAGCTACCTCCACCTCCCGCTCGGCTAACTTGGTCCGTAGACCGGGGGACCGATTGCACTCTGCCTTGACCTCCCTCTCGGCCTCGGCCAGCTTCTCCCTCAGCTCGCCGTTCCTCTCTCGAAGCCTCCTCATCTTCGCCTCGGCGTCGACGGTGGCTTGGGCTGCTTCAAATTGCCTGAGGGCAAGCTGCAAAACAGAGAAATTGTTAGTCCGAGCCGATCAGAAAAAGCGTAAAAACCAAGATCAAAAATACTTACCACCATGGCTTGGCAAGAGACGTTCAATGCCTTGCTGCTGAAGCTCGGCGTCTCCTGACAGGCCCAGAGCCCCTCCACTATCTTCGGCGTGACCACGCATTTGAAGCCGGTCACGAACGGCTAGATGGAGGAGTCCACCTCCACCGTCTTCATGGAGGCCGAGCCAGACACTTCGGCATTGGCACCACCGAGCTCGGCCCGGGTCCTCTTCTCTCCGTGCCGATCTGGCCTCGGCACAGAAGGCCCAGGTTGTGTTGCCGCGACGGCAGGCACGGGGATCGGCTCGGCGGGGGCCCGACCTGCAGACTTCCTTTGGGCGCTCCTCTCCGCCTTCCTCCTCAGCCGGGCCTCCAGATCGGCGGAACTCATCCCCTTCTTGGTCCTCGGATTCCACCTGGGTACAAACCAGGAGATCCCGCTCGACCTGATTTGGGTTTTCCCGAGCAGAAACTTCGTGGACAGGTATTCTGCTGGCGAGTCCCTGATCGCGGCGATCTGGTCCCTGAGCTCGCCCCGAAGCTTGTACTTGCCCCAGCTAACTACAAAAATGAAACAGAAGGAGTTTGCCTCAAAAAAAAAAAAATAATAATATACATACACAAGTCTCTTTCGGATCGGCTCTCCTAGATATCCAATGCCCACCTGGAATCCTAAAGGCTCTGGGGACGCGAGCCGGAGGAGGACTATTCGGATCGGCGAACTCCCAATCCCCAGAAACGAAGAAGTATCTCCTCTTCCAAGTCTTCTGGGAAGAAGGATTCCTGGTGGACAACGGCCCCGAGTAGGCCTGGAGGTTGTAGAAGCCGAGCTCGGTCTTCTGCTTCGACCTCAATGCATAGGAGCAGAACAGAATGTCCTTGTCTGGCACACACTTGTGCACCTTGTGCCACAAGATATGCATAGACAGGATGATCCTGTATACATTAGGATTAAGCTGGTGCGGCGCTGCGCCGATCATGGCCAGCCAATCCTGCAGGAAGGGATGCAGAGGAAGCCGAACCCCATTCTCAAACATTTCGGGGTACATGGTCACCCATCCCTTGGGGGTCGGCTCGGCTTCTCTCCCTCGGTCGGCAGCCTTGTCAGCACGGACTCGGGGATGGCGTACTGAACCCTCAGATCCTTAAGATGAAACTCGATTATCTCATTGGGAATCTGGTCGGCCTTCCACGCCAACTCCTCGTAGAAGTCCGGATCGATCGGACTCCCCATCACCGATCCGAGCCGAGCCGAAGTCGACGCCTCGTGACCCCTGTCCCTTTCTTCCGAGCCTGAGGTGAGCCTCCTCGGAACACTGGCGCTCGGTTCGGCGTCTACATCCTCCTCATCGCCCCGGGGTTGGCGCACTTCGCCCGAGTTACGATCTAAGGTCGAGATGACCTCGTTCAGCTCTTCGGACAGATTATCCCAATCTGCCTCACCCCCTGGTGGGCTCCGGCTCAGCTCGGCCTTGCTGTCCCCTTCAAAAGCGCCCCCCGAGCCGAGCCGACCGCTCGAATCAGTGGTTGACATCACAAACACTTTTCTGTTTTCTCTCTCTTACCTTTTTGAATCAAAAAGTGCCTTTTTCAAGAACACTCAAGAACACACCCAGAAAACCTGAAAAATGCAAAACTCAGAAAATGGACAGAATCACTTATTGGTTTTTGTCCGGCCAAACTATCCGCCCCCTATCCACTCGGAACCACCTCGCCAACAACCGTGCCTAGTCAAAATCACGGTCGGACCACCACCCAAATTGCAGGAAGAGGAGGAAATTTGCGGGGAGAGAGAGAGACTTGCAGGGAGAGAGAGAGTTTCAGAAACTGAAAAGTTGAAAATGAGAGGGAAGAAAGAGAAAGAAGCCCTTTTATATCCCCATGCAAACTGATCCTGACCCTCCAAAAATGGCACTTCAGATCCCAGATCATGCCACCTGTCAACATTCAAAATACCCATAAATGAGGTGACCCTTACGTTCCCCCATGCAGACACCAAACGTCCATTCGCCTGTCCCCGAGATATTTTTGCCAAGCATAAGTCATCACTTGTTCGTATCCTCGGGAATATAGACCTGTCCGGTTCGGCTCGGATCGGGCAACATATCATCTTTGGGAAGGCCACCACACTTCAACTTCCAATCCACCACTGTCCGCTCGGATCGAAAGCTGGGGGACTCCTGTTTGTGGATAAACCCACACCGATCCAACAGTCAACCATGGCTGGACACGTGGCCGGTCAAACCCAACTTCAGTGTTTGACTTCTCAGTGGTCAAACTTTGACCTCCAAATCATCACACAGCGCGGCACTCCCTCTATCAGCTCAGGTCGGATCACCACGACGAGTCCTCTGTGCTCGGTCCGACCCGAACCGATGATCTCCCAAAGGATTAAATGTTCATCTTTCCATGGTCATCCCGGTTCGGCTCGGCTCGGCACCGAGGGAACATCCTTTCTAGTTCTAGCGACGACCGGTTACGACTCGAAGGGGGCACTACCTACTGGATCAGCTCGGTTGGGAATTCCATGTCCGATCCGATCACACATGAACTTCATGTATACACATAAGGATATGCATTCGGGTCGGCTCGGCTTCCCGCCGCCTTTCCAAGGAAGATCACGTTGGGACGAACCGCAATACTTAAATGCACCTGACAAGATCTTCTGACATATGGGACTTCCCAGCTCACATTCATGACTACTGAGGTAGTTCACCTGAATCTTTCATACTTGCATTGAATGCAAAGGAGGTGGGTAGCTGTGCATGCCACTGTTCACGACCGAACGCGTGGATCTTTCTCAACCAGCCAACCATATGCAGGTAACTTACTCATCACAACCTCCTTTGTCTATATATACCAACTTATATGCACAAAATCAAGGATCGAATCTATCAACCCTTCACCAGAAAATACCTACACAAAACTCTCACTCACCCCAAGAGCATACCCAACTTGTTGAGGATAAACCCAGAACATTTACCTTGTTCTTCCCATTCTCCTAAGTTCATCCCTTGTTCTTCCTCACCTATTTTCAAACACCATCAAACACACATCACTGACTTCATCATCGGAGTGTGTTTGGCTGGTACCACACCGGTCTATCTCCTTTGATCTTGTTTCTCTTACAGGAAGATCTCACGTCACCATCCAGCAAGGCTTCGGATCAACCAAGTCACCATTTCTAAGTTGTTGCAACTATCTTACGGAAATTTGCATCAACAATGATGAAATTGAAAGAGGAGAAGAAATCAAGGCTGAGCTGCAGAAAGCCATACAAGAGTCACGAGTATCCATAGTTGTGTTTTCCAAGGACTACGCTTCCTCAACATCCTGCTTGGACGAATTTGCCATGATCATGAAACGCAGAACAACTGATGGCCACATGGTCGTGCCAGTTTTCTATCATGTGGATCCATCCCATGTCCGGAAGCAAACTGGGAGTTTTGCAGATGCATTTGGTAGACATGAACAGCGCTTCAAGGAGGAGATGGACAAGGTGGAAGATTGGAGAAGAGCTCTTAGAAGTGTTGCAGATCTGGGCGGGATCGTTTTAGGAGATGGGTAATAATTTCACTCCCAAAAGCTTCTCACTTTAAATGTTGGAATTTGGTTCAATCTTCTTTATTTGGACAACATTTTATTAAAATTTAAGATTCATTTGTTCATATCTTATATATACTCAATATTAGTAAGTGGGTATAATCATTCATTTCAACTTGATATTATCATCAATTGTACCCTTCTATACAGAAGTTAAATTTGTTTTTTTCTTTATATATGATGATATCAGTAATATATTTATAGGTACGAGGGGCAATTTATTCAAGATCTTGTTGAGGAGGTTGGAAATAAACTGGATCACAAAGCATTATATGTTGCACCCTTTGTGGTCGGAATGGATGATCGTGTGAAAGGCATAAACATGTGGTTGAAAGATGGATCGAATGATGTTGGTGTAGCTATGATCTGTGGGATGGGCGGAATTGGCAAGACCACCATTGCCAAAGCTGCTTATAACCAAAACTTCAATAGATTTCAAGGCAGCAGCTTTCTTGCAGATTTAAATAGAGAAAGGTCAGGAAAACTTAGTGATTTGATTCGCTTGCAAAGACAACTTCTTTTAGATATCCAAAAGGGGAAAACAAGGAAAATATACAGCACAGATGAAGGAATGAGAAAGATCAAATCTGCTGTATATGGCAAAAGACTTCTTATTGTTGTTGATGATGTAGACCACTCAAACCAATTCAATGCAATTCTTCGAATGCGGAACTGGCTGCACCCAGGAAGTAAAATTATCGTTACAACTAGACGTGAAAATTTGTTAAATTCTAGTGAAACTTGCGAAATGTTTAAGGTTCAAGGATTGGATAAATATCAATCACTTGAGCTTTTCAGTTGGCATACCTTCAGACAAACCCATCCTATTGAAAGCTACATAGAGCTTTCAAGATCTGTAGTACAACACTGTGATGGGCTGCCATTAGCTCTTGAACTTCTGGGATCTTCTCTATCTGGAAAAGGTGCAGATGTATGGGAAGATAAATTGAAGAAGTTAGAAGTGATTCCTCATGGAGAAATTCAAAAAGTTCTTAGAACAAGCTATGATTGTCTACAAGATGATCATGACAAAGATTTATTCCTTCACATAGCTTGTTTCTTCATAGGAAGGAAGAAGGATTATACAATTACAATACCGGACAACTTAGATTTTCACACAAGGATTGGAATTCAAAATCTAGTTGATAGATGTCTAGTGCAAATCAGTTATGAGAATAAGTTGGTCATGCATCAATTACTTAGTGATATGGGAAGGGGAATTACACTACAACAAAAGAGGCTTATAATAGCATTTAATTATAGCATTTTTTTTAAAGTGCTATTGTATGTAATATAATTATAGCATTACTTTTTAAAAACGCTATGGGTAATGAAAGCTGCTGCGTGGCAAAGGAAAATTTGGGCATAGGCATGTTTGGTTTTATTTATTTATTTTTTTCAAAACTCTGAAGGAGAACAGAGAAAGTCCATCTCTTCACTTTCTTACTTTCTCACCCCTCAGTTGTCACTGCCTCTCTCTCTAGCAGCCCTTTCTCCCTCTCCGGATCCACTCTCTCTCGCCTCCCTCTCGCCACCATCGCGTCCTCTCGTCACCATCTCGCCACCATCGCGTCCTCTCGTCACCATCTCGCCACCATCACGTCCTCTCGTCACCCTCTCGCTACCCTCTAGCCATCGTCGCTTCTTCTCGCCACCCTCTTTCCACCGTCGCCTCTCTCTTTCTCACCTATCACTCTCACTCAGTCACCCATCGCCAATTTAAGAAGGTAATTTTTATTTAGGGTTTCTATTTAGAGATTTAGGATTTAGAGTTTCGAATCCCAGGGTCACCAGTACACTTGGTTGCTCTAGCAGGTACTTTGCTTTTTACATTCTTACATTTTCTAATCCAGGGTCACACTTGGTTTCGAATCCCAGGGTCACCATCACACTTGTTTCTGGACAAATTTCAGGTTGTTTTCTTGCATAGAATCTGAGGGGGAAGGGGAAAGTGAGCATTTTGTAATTTTCTTTTTTAGCTGTTTGTTGTGAAGCTGAATAGTTATATGTTTGCTTTGATAATTTGATGAGTTTTTGGGTGGATTATATCTTAGGCTAAACCGATTTGAATGAGAATTTGTATGGTTATGTGTGTACTTAGTTGCTTATTTTTGGAAATGTTTCGTAGGTTGTGGAGAGGGGAGGATTGATATCAAAGTCTGGAAAAGTGCGTGGTGATAGTGGGCTAGCTAATTTCTAGAAGTAAATGATCAATGGGAGACAAACTTGGGAGTAATGCTCATGGTTTTCTCCGAACAAGCGGTACCTTGCCCTGCTTCTTTTTAAACTTTACCTAGCTTATCAAGTTAGTATTTGGTCATATATGCTTTTAGCTTTAGTTTTTTTTTGAATTCATTCATAGTTCTTAGTTAAAATTTTTTAAATTCACTCACAATGTTGTTGTGTATCTTGTGAGTGATTTTTTTAAATTCACTGACTAAATCAAGATATGGGTTAGGAAAACTTTGATAATTTTTGTGGGGTTTTCTTTTTCTCTATCACTGCTTATTATAGCCTATGTTGTTATATTGTATTACTAGTGTAATTGCAAAGTTCTTTTTCTTGCTTCGTGACTGCAGTTTTATCAAGATATGCTAATAGGGAAGGTTAATGTTGATTGATATAACATGTGTTGATTTAGCTAGCTCAAGCACTTGTTTTGATTTTGCTAGCTCAAGTACTTGATTTCTTGTGTAGCTTCTTGTATGCTAACATCGTGATCTCAATTTCCTTCCAATAGAATGAAAAATCCTACAGTATTACCTATTATATCTCATGGCATTCTGCTAATTAGTTATGTTGTCCAAAAAAATATGAAAGTTGAGTTTATCCATTTCATTTTCTTCACATGTGTCTTATGTAACCATTTGAAAGTACATACATCTGTTCTTTGAGAATTTAGAAACTCTATTTTTATTATTGGGTGGTTTTATTTTGTTACAGCTGAGGTTGTGGCAGCAGCATGGCTTGGCCGAGGACTTTCTTGTGTGTGCACAGAGAAGAGAGAATGATGCTTGTCCTTCCTTTGATTTAACCCCTGTCCAGGTTAAATATCATAATTAATATCAATTCTGTTTTTACTATGTTATAAGTCATACTTTATGTTTTCTACAAGCTTCCATTCATTTAATTAGTATGCTTTTCTTTGTTAAAATATTAAAATAAGTCTGGCAATCTGCAAAGCTTTACTTTGTAGATATAGCAAGTATCCTAATAATCCTATGCTAGCTTCACGTGTCCGTACAAGAATTGGTAGAATATTTCAACATGAACGACTATCAGGAATTGGTAGAATATTCCCTTCTTTCAACATGAAACTTATATTGAAATGGGTTATTGAGGTGGGGTGCATGTATCTGTAGGTTGGCTAGCTGGTGCAGAAAGTGTATATATTTGAAACCAAAATTGGAGAAGTTGGCCGCTGATTACTATCCAAGGTTAGTTTGGCACTTAATTGACCCTTTGTCTAATTTAAAACAGGGTCATTGGAATGCTTAATTTATGCAGCCCTTACTATGCTTGTAGTGGTCTGGTCAATTTGATTAAATTAATAAAGAGCATTGAGACTTTTCTTTCCTTTGTAATACTTGGTGCGCTACAACTACAATCAAAATCTTAATTTAGAACTATTATAAAAAGCTATTCATCCGAATCATTTTTCACTTCATAATAAAACATTGCCTGATATAGAAACTCTTTTACAGGGGTGGAATGCATTTCATGGCATCCAATAATGACTGTGGTATAAGAGAATATGACATGGAAAAGTTTCAGCTTTTGAATCACTTTCTATTCCCTTGGCCAGTGAATGTAAGTCATCTTAAGCACTTTATTGAATATTGTGGATTTGTGGGTTTCTGTATTTTAACTTATACATATTTGTCTTTACCCTTCAACTTTCTATATTCATGCATTGAAGAGTACTATGGCTGATATATTGGCAATTGTTGAGATGTCAACTTGGAAGTCAAGCTCGATCTCTCTTTAATTCTTCTTTGGTTCAATTCTTTTGGTTTTGTTCAAGAGGACTTTTTATAGGTCAATTCTTTGGGGTGACCTATATATTGTCCCTTGTTTGGATGCTGCCTTGTCTAATCTGACTTTTCAATGCAGTTTTTTATGGGAAAAAAATAATGGGTTGTTTTATCTACCTTGAAAAGTATATTAGTTATTTGAATGTCTTCCAAATATGTTATATATATATATATATTTATTAGTTGGTCATGAACCTTGTGTATGAAATTGAAGGTTGGCCAAATTGGAAAAATATTCTATTAGTTAATTAAATATGAAGTAGATATGGGCCAACACAGTTCATTTTAAATACCACAAAAATAGCATTTTAAAAATGCTATTGCATATCTTTCTATAGCATTTTAAAAATGCTATTATATAGATTTTTTATAGCGTTTCAAAAACGCTATAGAAAGGAATTTTTTTATAGCGTTCTAAAAACGCTATAATAAGTCTTGGGTCTATTATAACGTCGGCTGACATAGCGTTTTCAATAACGCTATAAAAGGGCTTTTATAGCGTTTTTTGAGTGCTATAAAAGCCCTTTTGTGTTCTAGTGATATTATTCGTGAGGAATCATTTGACCCTAGAAAACGTAGTAGGGTGTGGCATCATAAAGAAGCGTCTAATGTTTTGAGAAAGTTAACTGTAAGAAACAAATATACTCCTTATGTTTGTCTATTAATTGGTTTTTGTGTTATGCATTTTTTATAACTTGTTACTAACCCAGTGTTCTCATGTGTTGGCAGGGTACTGAAACTATTAAGGGCTTCATGCTCAATGTTCCTTTGTTGATGGAAGATGAGTCTACTGAGTCAATATTTGGTAGATGTAACAAAAAACGATGCCATGTTGAAGATTCTGGTGGAAATTCTTTAAGGCGACGCAGCCTTGATTTCTTCTCCTGGAAATCAATCAACTTTTCCTCAACCAATTCAGGTCTTCCAGCAAATGAGGTGGACTTTAGTACAGAGGCATTTAGAAGGATGCACAATCTTGAAATTCTCCTGCTCAATAATGTAAAAATCAGTGGAAGCTATGAAGATTTTCCAAAACATTTAGTATGGTTGTCTTGGCAAGGATTCCATTCAAAATCAGTACCAGCCAATTTTTATTTGGAAAAACTAGTTGGTCTTGAGTTGCAGAATAGCTGCCTGGAATATGTTTGGAAGGGAACCAGGGTATGGTACTAATTTTAACTCCACTCTCTCTCTCTCTCTCTCTCACTAGTTATACTAATTATATCTCTTTTAAACAGTTTCTTCCAAGTCTGAAGATCCTTAATCTCAGTCATTCACATGGCCTTGTCACAACCTCTAACTTGTCAGGCCTCCCTAGGCTTGAGAGATTAATTCTTAAAGATTGTATAAATTTGGCTGAGGTTGATGAATCCATTGGAAAGCTAAAGAAACTTGTGTCCTTGAATCTTGAAGGCTGCAAAAATCTCATAAAACTACCAAGAAGTATTGCAGAACCCTCGTAATGATTCCAGACCTCCCAACAAGTTTAGAGAAATTGAGAGCAAAATCTTGCACATCATTGAAAATAGTAGGCAATTTACCAGATGAGTGTTTGGCCTTATCATCACCTATGTTTCCGAGATGCAAGAGATTAGTTGAAGTTCAAAGCAGGTTCAATATATATAAAACCGTTGAGAAGTGTTGACATAGAAATGATCAAAGATATGGGCTTGTTCAATTTGGAATCCATTGGGAGCACTGATGAGGTCCTAATGTACAACTTGGCCACATTTACAAGCATGAAGGGTCCCCTCCAGGTTCTCTATGTCTCTCAAGTTGTTATTATTATGATTTTTATAGCTTGTTATAATAGAAGTGATGTGCATGAAACTGCAGGGAGTGTATGAACGTGGCATATTTAGCATTTTCCTTCCTGGACACAACATCCCAGAATGGTACATGTACAAGGGTGACTCTGAGTTGTCTATTACTCTACCTTCACACCCCCATAATCTCAAGATCCGAGGCTTAAATGTATGTGTTGTTTATTCACCGCTACGAAAAGGATTTGTACATCTTCAAGTCAGTAATGATAGCAAGGGTCTTACGTGGACCTACTTTCCAATCACATGGGCTTGTTCCGAAGAGCATAGTGATGGTACATTTCTATGGCTAAGCCGTTGGATGTTTCATTAACTGCAAATTTCAAAATAAAGGAGATTGGAATCCAGCTTGTGTATGAGCAGGATATAGCAATCCAACCAGAAAGAGCTTATTGGAGGCAGAATATCGACGTCGACGGTGATGAAGATATGTCAGTAACACTGTCAGCTTCAAATATTTATCAAGTCCACTATATTCTATGTAATTACGTATGACAATCTAGAAAAACAAATCAAGAAATAACTTCAAAACTGCTTCACATTATTAAACACTAGTTCATTGGCACACGCTTATGCACAACTAATTAAATTTTTACATGCAAATTAGATGACTCAGATAAAATAAAAAAATAAATGTATAATTAATAACTGGTAGTATGTTAGTTCTTTATTTTGAATATGTTGGTCATGGTTCCTCTTTTTTAAGAACATATTCTTTCTTCTTCTTTTTTTAATAATGCTAAAATAGATTGCAATTAATTTACCATTGCGAAATAACTTTGGAGGAAGCCTAAATCCGGGTCACTGTAATCTAACAGAGATTCCAAATGACATTTGTAGTCTATCCTCATTGAAGTATTTGGATCTAAGAGGAAACCCAATTATTAGCCTGCCAGTAAACATGAGCAGTCTTATTAAGCTCGAGGTCCTTCTATTAAATAATTGCACAAATCTCATAATGCTTCCAGAGCTCCCTCCATGTTTAGCGGAATTGCGACCAAGATATTGTGCATCATTAAAAAGAGTAAAAAGTTTACCAAATGCTTGCATATCATGGAGATTAGAGGTTTGGGGATGCAAGAGATTAGTTGAAGTTCAAAGCTTGTTCAAAATAAAACCGTTGAGAAGCGTTGACATAAAAATGATAAAAGATATGGGCCTGTTCAATTTGGAATCCGTTGGGAGCACTGATGAGGTCGAAATGTTCAGCCGATTGACACATACAACCATGAAGGGTCCCCTCCAGGTTCTTTCTCTGTCTCTCAAGTAGTTATTATTATGATTTGTATAGCTTGTTATAATATAAGTGATGTGCATGAAAATGCAGGGAGTGTATGAATGTGGCATATTTAGCACTTTCCTTTATGGAAACAAGATCCCAGAGTGGTACATCTACAGGAGCAAGGGTGACTCCGTGTTGTCTATTACTCTACCTTCACATCTTAATCTCAAGATCCAAGGCTTAAATGCATGTGTTGTTTATTCACAAAAAAATATTTATGATGGATCTCTGTTTCTTAAAGTCAGTAATGATACCAAGGGTCTCATGTGGGCCTATTCCCCAGTCACAATGGCTGTTAGCGAAGAGAATACAGATGTGTTATGGCTAAGCCATTGGCTGTTTGGAGATGATGAATTGGATGGTGGGAACAAATTACGTGTTTCATTAAATCCGAAGATTAAGGAGTTCGGAATCCAACTTGTGTACAAGCAGGAAAATCAGGGTGTCCTGTCAAATGGTAATGATATAGTAATCCAACCAGAAAGAGCTTATTGGAGGCAGAATGTCGATGTTGCTGAGGATGTGTCACTGTCAGCATCAAAGTATCAGTTTCGGACAGGCCAGTACCTTCTGTTTAATCAAGGTTTCGGGAACTCATCTGTTAAGACTAATAGTGTATTTAAGCACTGAGCAAAAAAAATATTCAAAAGAATCTTTCCTGTTCAAAAGACTAGCGTCCATCCAACAGCTCAAGCATTAATTTTCTTTGGAGAGTTTCATTTTCTGCCTTTCTGGTTTGTTTTTCTGTTTACATCATGTATATCTCAACGTTTATTAGATTTATTATTTCTTCAAATCATTCTTGTTTGATGTACAATATATCTTATTTGAAAACTACTGAGAGAAGGAATGTAGCCATGCCTGATATTTCAACAATAGAAACAACATAATTTATGGGCTGAGCCGCTTTGGAGTGCTGTGTTTTGCATGGTAGGTACACTTGGATGGATCGGGGCTTCTCTTGTGCTTGCTTACTGGTTAGTACTGTCTCAATCTTGTCTTCATGCTGTCTTGTGTGAAAAGGCTTCAAGGCTTCTCTTGTGCTTGGTTAGAACAAAACGCTAGATCCACTAAATATTAGTGGGGGCTGGGGGCTCACTTTTGTATAAACCTCTTACATTGTTTGTTATTATTTCCAAAATGGGGTCTAGCACTTTGGGTTTGTGGCAGCGCCACATTGATCTTCAACCTCAACATACTCTCACTAAACCTAAGTAAGAACATGTCAAGATCGAAGATCAATGTAAGAATTTAAAATTAAAAACAAACTAACTCCAAAACAGTGGGGAATAGTTTTTTCATTTTTCATAAAAATAATCTGAGTGTACCGAAAATGGAAACTTTGTAAAATAGTGAGCTTTTAGATATTCTCCTTTCAAGATAAATCAATTTCCAAAAATAAAGACAAACCCTTTGTTTTAGAATCAGTAAACAAAACATCGAATAAGAAATTGAAATCCAATTGAAAGTGAAAACTTTAATTTAAATCCTAATTTTGGTGTAAACAAAACAACATCTCAAGGTATCACATAATGAGTAAGTAATTGAGCTGTATTAATCCTTAAATAATCAATTCCACAAAATCCTCAACTAAAATATAAAAAGATAGTTAAAAAAATGGATAGTAACAAACTCATCAATAATTGGGTCATCATCTTCATCACTTGAGTATTCGGATGTGGGCAGTGTTGGTATGCTATTTCTTGGTAAATTCTCTCTACTTCCAAACCTTCATCCATCGCTCTCCGAAACGTCTATGAAGCTAACCATTCTTTTGTAGGGGTGAGCATCACCAAAACAACTGATCACACACTCAACTAGTCCAACAAAACTCAATCATTTCAATACAAACAATTCAATAACAAGTAGGGTATATCAATGGCTTAAGCCTTTGCCAAAATGGCCTATGCCCAAACAAATAATTTAATAATTAAATGGTAACCTATTTAAAACATTTATATGGAAACCAAATCATTCTTTCTTTGAAATATAAGCATATTCATTTTCAAAGATCGAAACCACAATTATACAAGCATAAGTTTAGTCAATTTCAATGCTCAAAAACACAATTACACATACATCAAGTGTTCGTATGACTAATCATATGGGCATAACGACAAGTCACATAAGGCTTAACATCATGTCATTTGGGCCTAGGCCTAGAGGATAAGCCCTTCCTAAGTTCTTGGGCTCCGACTTCTTAGGCCCAAAGACGAAGTCCTTCCTGGGCTCCTGGGCTCCTAGCCCCTGACCTCTTAGGCTCCGGCCCCCTAGGCTTCGGCCTCCCAGGCTCCGGCCTCATAGGCTCCAGCCTCCTAGGTCCTGACCTCCTAGGTTCCGGCCTCTCAAGCTCTAGCCTCCTAGGCCCCGACCCGTGTCGACTCATTCGGATCCACGAAACAGGTGACACGTGACGCTCCTACAGTGTGAGTCATTACAAGGGACACGTGTCATCACCAAATTGGTTGACACTCTTCCAAAAGTACTATAAAATAGGTACATTCTTGTCACAAAAGGGACAATTCAATCAATATTATAATATTCACTCACTCTGCTTACAGATTCTCTGAACACTGACTTGAGCGTCGGAGGCGCTTTGGCCGGTACCACACCGGTGCCCTTCCCGCTCACTTTTGTGTACTTGCGCAGAGTGCTTTGGATATCACTCTTTCTCCACTATTCACTAGTCGGACCCAGCTACCTGTTCCTACCCCACTTCGATGTGTCATCCACTCAGTGGTGGGTCAACGGGTCCACGTGGTTTGACTCGACGTTGACTGCTTTACCATTTTTCAGCATCAACAGTTTGGCGCTGTCTGTGGGAAAGTTACAACTTTTTCCCACTTGATTCTCTACCCTCAATTGAGGTGCAAAAACCTTCCGACCCCCGCAATGTCTGACGGAGGCCCCATTCTTGACCAAGTCGACAACACCCCACTTGGTGACAAACGAGGCAAGAAGATTGCCGAATCTAATCAGGAGGCATACATCCAACGGTTGGAAGCTCAACTCCAAAGAACCCAGGAACAGCTCGACCTCCAAAAAGACACAACGCAGCTATATGAGCGACTTCTCCACGACAGGGAAGAGCATACCACTATCCGGAGTGGTGAGGGGAGGAACCTTCGGAGGGACCGAAATGTTCCGCGTCAACTAGACGCAGGGCAAGGCAGCCGCCCACCCCCAGGTTTCCAAAAGAGACTTGTCCACCCGGTCGCCCGGACCCAATCTGGCGAGCATCCTACCCGCTCTGAAGAGTTCCACATTTATGGGGACTGCCGTCATCTGCTCGACGACAACCGTTCTCGACGAGAAGAGTAGCGGGCGAACCAGGGTGAATTCAACCTACGTCCCCAAGACTTTGAGGAGGACGAGGCTATTCGTCCCAAGTGACAACGGGGAGAAAAGCAGGTTTTCTCGGCTTGGCGCCGTGCATGAGATGATGCTTTCACAGGTGAGCAAGTCGCTGACTCCGGTAATAGCGGATCTTTTCCACCAGACCAGCTCCAACAACTCCTCATGGACATCAGTGAGCGCCTGAGGAGAGTGGAGGGGGGAAGTCGTGGTGGACACCCATCTTTGGAAACAAGGGAGCTACCTGGACCTTTCACAGCTCGCATCCTGTCCACTCCTTCGGTTGGCGACGTCCGACCTCCCAAAATCACTCCGTATACAGGGAAGGAAGACCCATATGATCACCTCATGAGTTTCCGGTCAGCTCTGGAGTCCAAAGGTGTCGATGACATTACAAAGTGTCGAATCTTCCCTTCCACTCTCTCTGGCAGTGCAAGGAACTGGTTCTACCAACTTCCTCCAGGCTCGGTTGACTGTTTCAACGAGCTCCGAGAACTCTTCCTAGGCCAGTATATCATCCAGACCGATAGGATTTACACCACGGATGACCTGACGCGGGTCCGCCAGGGCAGCAAGGAATCCCTTTGGGAATATATCACCCGATTTCAGTTAGAGCGATCTCGGTGTTGCGATTGTGATGAGAAAGTAGCCTTCGCTGCTTTCAAAGGTGGTCTCCTAGAGGGGGACTTCTTGTTTGAAATCAACCGCCGTAATCCGCACACCTACAAGGAACTCATGCAAGAGGTCATTGCCTATGCTACCGCTGAATTCAAAACATATGGAAAAAAGCCGCCTACCATAGATCGTCCAAGTACCGACCAGGCCATCATAGTGCCACCGCAGCCCAAGCCCTACTCGGGTAACCAGTATGGGGGGTCCGGGAAAAAGTTCAATAAATTCACCAAGAAACAATTTGGTGATGGTAGAGGGGGAGGACAACGAAGGGAGGAAACTTATCAGACATCCTATGCCTCCAGATTCAAAATCTATACAATTCTCACTGTTACTTATACAGAATTGTATCCCCAGATCAAGGACATACTTCCTAAGCTCCCACCTCGCCCACCACAAACACGGTACCGGGCCAACAAGAACTTTTTTTGCCTTTACCATGACGACCATGGCCATGATACTGAAGTATGTCGAGCCTTTAAGAAGGCCATAGAAACTTTGGTACAGGCAGGAAAGTTGGACGAATTTGTCGAAAGGAGGCCACTGAGAAGGCCAAGACCGAAGGACAATGACGGGGGCGAGTCAATACCATCTGTGGGGGCCCAACCCTCGCTGGCAACTCCAACAGGGCTAGCAAGGAATACGCCCGAAGTGCTCAGCAATGCTCCGGCGTTATGGCTGTAGACTTCCACCGTGGCAAAAAGACTCCTAAGCTCGGATGGTCGCCCATTTCCTTTGCTGAGGAGGAAGAACGTGATTTAATCTTTCCACACGATGACCTTTTGGTCATTGAGGCCACCATAGCTAACTTCGACGTGGCTCGGATCCTTGTCGATTGTGGTAGCTCCGTCAACATCCTCTTCGCCTCAGCCTTCACAGCTCTTGGAATTGACCAGGAGAGGCTTGACCGGTCAGTTGCTCCTTTACTTAGCTTTCGGGCGATATGGTCACCCCTCTTGGTGGAATCTACCTCCCCCTTACCCTCGGGAGGTATCCTTCGTCTGCTACCACAACCACTCAGTTTTTTGTGGTCGACTGCCCTACAGCTTACAACGTCATCCTGGGACGACCGGCCCTTAACCAACTGAAGGTTATGATCTCCACTCACTTGCTTTTAATCAAGTTCCCGACCCCATGTGGAACGGGGGTAGTCAAAGGCAACCAGGTATCAGCCAGGTCATGCTATACGACTTCAGTCAAGAAGAAGAAAGAGGCCAAGCCCTCTATGGCTGTTTCTGTTTCCCCCCTGCCCTACCCCGGATCCTCCTGAAGATCCCCGTGATTCATCTTTTAGAGCTATTGCCCAACCGGATGACAATTGTGTGGAAGAAGTTCTCATCTCACCTGCCTACCCGGACCGCAAGGTTCGGGTCGGAACCCAACTCAGTGTTGGTCTCCGAGAAGAACTCATCCACTTCCTTCGTGCCAATGCCAAAGTCTTTGCATGGTCCTATGATGACATGCCCGGGATATCTCCGAAGGTAATCTCCCATCGCCTGAGTCTTAATCCGCAGCACCGCCCTGTCCGACAAAAGCGTAGGCAGTACAAGCCCGAAATCTATGCTGCTATGAAGGACGAAGTCGACAAATTACAAAAAATTGGTTTCATCCGCGAGGTTTCCTACCCGGATTGGCTCGCCAATGTTGTGATGGTCAAAAAGTCAAATGGCAAGTGGCGGATGTGCGTGGACTTCACCGACCTCAACAAGGCCTGCCCCAAGGACAGCTTTCCTTTTCCACGAATTGACCAACTGGTTGATGCCACAGCAGGCCATGCACTCCTTAGTTTCATGGACGCTTACTCCGGCTATAACCAAATCCTTATGCACAGCTCCGACCAGGACAATACGGCCTTCATCACTGATAGGGGCCTATATTGTTACAAAGTCATGCCTTTCGGACTCAAAAATGCCGGGGCCACCTACCAGCGTTTGGTCAACTCCATCTTCTCAGAGTATATTGGTAAGTCCATGGAGGTCTATGTGGACGACATGCTTGTCAAGAGTGTCCGGGCGGGAGGACCACGTCCACAAACTTTCCGAGATGTTTTCAGTGCTCAAGAAGTACTAGATGCGCCTGAACCCTGCCAAGTGCACGTTCGGCGTATTTTCGGGAAAGTTCCTTGGCTTCATGGTGAGCCAAAGGGGGATCGAGGCCAACCCTGAAAAAATCAAAGCCTTGATCGATATGCAATCTCCTAGGACTCAGAAGGAAGTCCAGAGCCTAACAGGCCGGGTCGCCGCCTTGACACGATTCATATCTAAGGCCACCGACCGTTGCGCCCCATTCTTCAAAACCCTCAAGGCTCGGACAAAATATATTGACTGGACTCCGGAGTGTAAGAAAGTTTTCCAAGACCTTAAAGAGTATATGGGCAAATCACCTCTACTCTTTAAACCCGAGCCAGGGGAAGAGCTACTCCTCTACTTGTCCGTTTCCCTGACAGCCACCAGCTCGGTCCTAATTCGACTTGAGGATAAGGTTAAGCACCCGGTGTACTATACCAACAAGGCCCTGCAAGATGCTGCGACCAGATATCCAGAGATAGAAAAATTAGCCCTTGCCTTGGTCACATCAGCCTGGCACCTCCGCCCATACTTCCAGGCTCACCCTATTGTGGTTCTCACCAATCAACCGCTCAGGCAAGTCTTGCAGCGACTTGAGGTCTCTGGCCGACTTATCAAATGGTCCATTGAGCTGAGCGAATTTGACATTTCCTACTGCCTACGGCCCGCGATCAAGGGACAAGCCATTGCAGACTTCATTTCAGAGTCTACATTCCTATCCGAGGCTGAGCCCTCCTCCGCCATTGTGTCGACCACCGACCCACCAACTTCTTCCACTCCAGCAATCAAGTTAAATCGCCCAATCTGGTCTTTATATGTTGATGGATCTTCTAACCAGCAGGGCAGTGGAGCCGGACTTGTTTTGATCGCCCCTGACCAAACCACCATCGATTATGCTCTTCGATTCGGCTTCCAGGCATCCAACAATGAGGCTGAATATGAGGCCCTCCTTGCCGGATTATCTTTGGCACTACATATGGACGTTGAGCAACTCAAAATCTACAGCGATTCTCAACTTGTGGTGAACCAAGTCACACAGGAATACCAGACAAACGGTGAGCGCATGACCGCCTTCTTCACCAAAGTTCAAAGCCTACTCAGTCAGTTCTCAGCATATCAGCTCATACAAATCCCTCGAGCAGACAATGAGAGGGCGGATGCCCTAGCTCGCCTTGCCTCGGCTGTTGACCAAACCTCCGGAAGGTCTGTCCCAGTCGAGCTCTTACCTTAGCGCAGCACTGATGTTATGGAAGTCTGCCAGTCTGAGCAACAAGCTCGTTGGATGGACCCTCTCCTCGCATTTCTTAAGCATGAGAACCCACCTGCGGACAAGACCGAGGCTCAGCGCCTTCGCCATAGAGCCTCCCGATATACCATTATCAACAACAAGCGAGGTTTCTCCATGCCATACTTACGATGCCTTACCCCCGAGCAAGGCGACTATATCCTCCGAGAGATCCATGAAGGGGTTTGTGGCAATCATGCAGGGGCCCAATCTTTAGCCCACAAGGCCATTCGCCAAGGCTATTATTGGCCGACCCTCCGCGCTGATGCAAAGAAGCTCACCCAGAAATGCATAAAGTGCCAAAAATTTGCAACTTTTCCGCGCCAACCACCCGAGCCCCTGACTACCATGAACAGTCCTTGGCCCTTTGCCCAATGGGGTATCGACTTAATCGGACCAATGACAGATGGGAAAGGAAAAGTCAAGATGGCAGTAGTCGCAGTGGACTACTTCACTAAGTGGGCAGAAGCCGAACCCTTGGCAAAGGCAACCACCCAGACCATCAAGAGCTTTGTATGGAAGAACATAATTTGCCGCTTTGGTCTCCCCTACGCCATTATCATTGACAATGGCAAACAGTTTGACAACAAAGAGTTCAAATCATTTTGCTCCACATTCAACATCAAGGTTTTCTTTGCCTCTCCTGGTCATCCTCAGGCCAACGGGCAGGTCGAGGCTGTCAACAAGACCATTAAACATACCTTGAAGACCAAGCTTGATGCAAAGAAGGGAAAGTGGACTGACCTCCTACCCGAAGTCTTATGGTCCTACCGGACGACTTGTCGATCATCGACCAGGGAAACCCCCTTTTCTTTGGCCTTTGCTTCTGAAGTCGTCATCCCAGTTGAGGTCGGACTTGCCTCCTATCGCCTCGACACATTTCAGCCTGAGCAAAATGCTGACCAGCTAGTCCTAAGTCTCGACCTAGCTGAAGAGCATTGGACCCAGGCTGAGCTACACAAGTATGCCTACCAGCATTGGGTCACTCGGTACTACAACTCTAAAGTTAAGCCTCGCCACTTTCGAGTGGGGGACTGGGTCCTGCGCAGCACTACCTTGGCCAAAACGGGTGCTCTGAAACCTAACTGGGAAGGACCATACGAAATCATTGAAGTCATCCGTCCGGGCACATACAGGCTCTGCGCCATAACCAGCAAGGAACTCGGCCACCCTTGGCATGCCGAGCACCTCCTCAACTTTTACAAGTAGACACATCTTGTACCCCCCGGGGACTTTTTTCAATTTCATCTATCTTATCACTTTAATAAATGAATGTCCTACCACGGACACCCTTTTTTCTTCATTTTCATTCAAAGTGTTGATTGTTTGTATGGACCTCCGGGCCATCTTACATCCGACCCTACCCATATCCGTACCATGCATTCAAGGGAAGCTAAGTACCATGCATTCAAGGGCGGCTATGGAGAATGCATTCAAGGGAAACTAAGTACCATGCATTCAAGGAAAAATAAATTTCATGCATTCAAGGGAAACTAAGTACCATGCATTCAAGAAAATTCCACAATACCATGTATTAAAAAGAAGGGCATCCTACCCCATGACGGGTCGGACACCCTCCAAATCATCTAAATATCATTAAGTACAAACTTAATAATCAAAAGAGTTTGCAAGTTGGTACGGGCCACATCCGACCTGACCATATAACTCAAACAAAAATAGGGAGATGGTTCGCCCACCCCTGCCTCCGGGCCATGTTTGCTTCAAACATTTATTTGGGATCCTCTCCCATGTCATGCTCCCCACCTGTGGATGCTCCATCCTCGGGCTCTTCCCCCTGGGTACCTCCCTCTGGGACGTTGGCATGCCCATCATTACTGCCAGCCCCTAGCAGACCACGCACGCGGTCCCAGTCAAAATCAGGGCACATCTTCTCGAGTTCTAATTTGCAATCGCCAAAGCCCATTGCATAGCCGCTGTTATACTCGTTGTCCAACTCCTGCTTGGCTTGACTCAGCTCTTGCCCGCACTGCTCCAACTCTTGCCTAGCCTGGTCCGCCTCCTTCCTGGCCTGCAGTAGCTCGGCCTGCAACGCATTGTTCTGCCCGACCAGGGTACTGACCTTCTCCTCGGCTGAGAGCGCTCTGTCCTTCCACACCACAAAGCTCGACATCTCGTCCTATCTTCTCCACCGTGGCAAGGACACTAACATGTGCCTAATAAGTGAAATACAGTGCCTGCCAGGTCCAATGTCACAACAATGTTATCACATGCTATAAAGTTTTAACTTTGGACATCTCATTATGATATACCACCCTCCCTTACCTAGGACTGCTCCGAAAAGGCCCGCTGCAGAACAGATAGCGGCTCAGCACCATCGCCGATCACCCGGTCATCCCTCCCCTTCTTCAGCAACCCTCCAAAATCTGTCACCGCCTGCCTTACCAGACGATCCTCCTCTGGGACCGGGTCAGGCACATTAGCTGCCCTCTTGCCCTCTCTCCCATGCTCTGCCACATCCACTCCAGTCTTCCTTTTCCTCCCAGGAGAAGTCACTTTCGGAACAAGGGTGTTGGTCGACCCACTATGCCTCATACTCCCAGGCACCGGCGCACCTCTACTTGTATTCCCTTGGGACAAGCCACTCCCGGCCAATAACGCCCCCATCATCAGCCTCCTCTGGGCAAGCGGGGCAGGACCAACCGGTCTACTTGTCTTTTTCATATTGGCCATTTTCACTGTAAGACAACAAAACCAATGAGCACAAGTTATTTTTTTTCAGCAACCAACACTTCAAGAGGGGAAGTACAGAAAATCACCTGGGGCTCCAAAGCCGTACTTGGCCAACTTCTCAGGAGACAGAAGGTATGTGGCGCTCAATTTTCGGGCGGGTCGACTAAGCACCCTCCGCACCTCTTCCACACTCTCTTCAGACAATGGCAATCTCTCCCACTCACCTCCTGCAAAAAAAAACAACTAAAGACTACTATTAGTACAAGCACAATATCAGCTAATAATCCAAGTGTACACAGACCATTGCATCGGCTCAAACAGACAACCTATTATGTGGAAATTCGTCGGCACTCTATTAATGGTCATCCTCTCACTCCGGCCGAATTCCCAGGCTCCACTCGCAAAAAACCATTTTTTCTTCCAGTCCTTATGAGCGTCTGGGTGGCCCACCTGTATTTGGAGAGTCGTACCATCAGTGAATTGCCTGTTTGCCAACTGCGAGCAGTACACCCACCCTCGCAAATTGGGGCTCGACTTAATTTCAAACAAGTTTGAGAATTGAGCCATACTCGGGGCACCATACCCTTCATCTCGGAACAATATATACAACCCAATTAATGTTCGCCAACTATTGGGTGTTAGTTGAGCTGGCGCAATTCCTAACTTTCTTAACATATATTGGAAGTAAGGATGGAGAGGAAGTCTAAACCCATGGTGAAAACTTTTGGCAAAACACAAAATATGCCCCTCCGGTGGGTCACTCGAGACATCACCCTCTCCCGGGAGGCTCAGATAGATGTAATCGGGAATTTGGAACTCCACTCTCAATTTTTCAAGCTCCTCCTCTTTCATCTTATTCTCACACAGCCCATCCACGGACCAATACGTCCTAGGTACCCTGTGCCTACCTACATCACCACCACTTGTGGGCGTTTCTCTATCATCACTGTCCTCACTACCAGTGTCCTTCCCTTCACTTTCCCTCACCATGGACAGGCTCTCTTGGACAGTTTTGAGCACTTTGCCCACCTCCATGTTTCCACACCCCATCCGGGGTCGGGGCACACTTGGCCTCGTCGGTGTCCCATCACTTGTAGACGTCTGGTCGGACTCTCCATCATCCATGGAATTGCCCTCCCTTAACGAATCGTCTGAGGAAACCATGGAATGTCCGACCCCACCACACCTACCCATCCAAGACAAACCAAAAAATCAAGATGGGAAGTGCTCGGAATACCAAGACAACACCATGGACATATCAAATCACTACTGGTTTCCCACCCCTCATATAGCTCTTCCACCCCCAATTTGATAACATTCACCCTATCACTTTTTCACATGTTCACATAACCAACCATTTATCAAAGCCAATATTCACAATATCAATTCAAGAGGAAGAGCAATAAAAACCCAAGCTTTACCTGTATTTCGCGGCTTCAACAGCTCAGACGGGTTCCGACCCACTTATCTTGTTTCCTATGTACCTAGCCAACAACACAACACCCAATAAATTACAAAGTCCAAAAATGAAGGCGTGTGGCCTACCCAGTGCTCGGCAAGGTTCATACCCACCCGCACCTCCACCTGCCCCTACTCACATTTTCCACAAATTCTAAATCAGAATTTCAAGGCCCGCATCAGGCTGGACGACTACAATTTCTCACAGTTCTAAATTTTCCAAGATTTTCCAAGGCAAAATCAACAAATCAAATGGCTAGGAAGAATTTCAAAGTGCCTACCTCAAGTGCTCGGAACAACCTCCAATTTTCTGACCCGCTCAACCCAAGCCGCTGCTGCTCGAGCCCACACCCAACGAGCCGACCCGTGCACCACTGCGCAGCAAGTCAGCCCAGCAGACCCGCGCAGCAACCCAGCCCAGCAGCACCTCCGCGCAGCCTTTCGCAGCACCACCGCGCAGCAGCCCAGCTCAACCGACCTGCAGCACCTCCGCGCAGCCCACACCCGAGCCGATCCGAGCAGAGCAGCCCCCCTGTTCCGACCCGAACAGCACCTCCTCCGCCCTGCGCCGAGCTCCTCTGCTCCAAGCCGCCGGCCCGAACACACCGCAACCCGCCCCGCGCATAACACCTTCGGCCCGAGTCCGCCGCGCGCACAACACCTTCGGCCCGACCCGCACCGATCCGAGCAGCCCGAGCACCACAAGGCTCTCCTGCTCCGCGCCGCGCCGCCGACCCGAGCCTCCACCTTCACTCCGAGCAGCGCGCAGCCCAACCCTCTCCGACCCGACCCCTCCCTCTCCGACCCGAGCCTACAACCCCCCCCCCTCAGTCCAATCCGAGCAACACACCCTCTCTAACCCGAGCCTACAGCCCCCCCCTCAGTCCGACCCGAGCAATACCCCCACCCACCCGAGCCGAGCCCTCTTTCTTCTTCCCCTATTTTGTTTCCACCCCTCACAGCCAATGTTTGTTCATTAAAAAAAAAAACAACTTTCTTTTCTCTCTCCAAGTTAGTCACAAAAAAAAAAAAAAGTGGGGGGGGGGGGGAGATGTGAGTGTGCAATTTTTTATATTTGGGCTCTACCATTTAATTCCAGATTCTCATTTACCAAGGGCAACATCCCACCATTAAATTGGATGGGATTCACTGGGATTTTGCGAAGCGTCTACTGCTCGAAGTATAGAGTGATCAAATTTAAAATTCAAAAAAAAAAAAAAAATTATTATGATCTTTTATATCTAATCCCCCAAGCTTTCCTACAGTACAGCTTTTCTTGCTCAGGAACTTGGGGGGCTTCTGGACAGTATCTTAAGCAGGAACAAGTATGTGGACACTTGTCGTTCTGCTCGGACTTCTTTGTGTACAAAGTTCCTAACCAAGAAGTATCTTTTGCTCGGAAACTTGGGGGACCTCTATTCGTATGACTAATCATCTTGGCATAACGACAAGTCACATAAGGCTTAACATTATGTCGTTTGGGCCTAGGCTCAGAGGATAAGCCCCTCCTAAGTTCTTGGGCTCCGACTTCTTAGGCCCAAAGACGAAGCCCTTCCTGGGCTCCTGGGCTCCTAGCCCCTGACCTCTTAGGCTCCGGCCCCCTAGGCTCCGGCCTCCTACGTCCTGGCCTCCTAGGTTCCGGCCTCTCAAGCTCTAGCCTCCTAGGCCCCGACCCGTTTCGACTCATTCCGATCCACGAGACAGGTGACACGTGGCGCTCCTACAGTGTGAGTCATTACAAGGGACACGTGTCATCACCGGATTGGTTGACACTCTTCCAAAAGTACTATAAAATAGGTACATTCTTGTCACAAAAGGGACAATTCAATCAATATTATACTATTCACTCACTCTGCTCATAGATTCTCTGAACACTAACTTGAGCGTCAGAGGAGGTTCGGCCGGTACCACATCGGTGCCCTTCCCGCTCACTTTTGTGTACTTGCGCAGGGTGCTTTGAATATCACTCTTTCTCCACTATTCACTAGTCGGACCCAGCTACCTGTTCCTACCCCACTTCGACGTGTCATCCACTCATTAGGAGGTCAACGGGTCCACGTGGTTCGACTCGACGTTGACTACTTTACCATTTTTCAGCATCAACATCAAGTTATGGCTATAATTTCATAAATAATACCATGCTTTCTCGGGTTGGGTATGATTAAACCATCATACATCCATTTTTAATATATGCAACATGATTAATCTCATGAAATGCAAATGTATATTTAATTAAATAACAATGCAAGCGTACCTTTTTCTCCATGACATTGCAAACCTGTTAAAGTTTATAGACAGTGGACTTATGCCCTAATTTGTAAAGTTAATTACCTCTATCCCTCATATCTTACTAAAAAGTAAGATCTAAATAGTGAGATGTCCTTTCATTGAAGTAAATAAAAACCATCTACTTTCCCTTCTAGCATATTCTTAATTTTCATAACCAATTCCAGACGACACTTATATGCATACCATTTAGGGAATTGAACCCAATGATAAAGTAAGAACTGTACCTTTTCATCTCTAATTAGGAAGTCCAAATACTTAAACCACATTAGTGTAAGCATTCTTGATTCAATAAATATGAATGCTCATGTATGCTTTGGCAGCCCCTATGCAAGGTGTGGCTGCCCTCAATGCTTCACATGTATATATGATGCTATATAACCATGAAATGACAATCAAATTATATAATCAATTCATTCATTTTATTACTCATATAACATGCCTTTTAACACAAATAAAAATTTAAGGCAAAAAGTGCAATTAAATAGACAGCCAAGTCCAAGTTTAAACTTGGATCCGAAACCAACAAATAAGGCCAATTTAACACACATTCTTTTATTGGTTCCAAGCCTCTTATACACCTTTACACTAGTTCTTAAACCTTAGAACTTTCAAGTTTTACAACAATGTAGAAATCAATCCTTAATAATTTTCGAGTACCACCAATTATATAGGCCCTATTAGTTTAGATCTAGGTGATCTAGTACCCTTTTAATACAACAATAAAATAATATGTAGTTCATTATTTTCAAAATAAACCAACCTAAGTTCATTAGCACTTTAAATCTTAGGTTAGTTTCTTTAAAACTAATTATGCAGCCCTGGTGATTCAATTTTCAAATAAATTCACATAAGTCCACTTGTTTAATCCTAGAACAAATAGGTAGCTTTTTCCACCCTAATTAGGCAAATTGAAGTCATCAACATGCATCCCAAATTCAATTAATTCTCGGTTTTAAAAGCAAATTGATTATCTTTTTCTATAATTAACTAAATAAATCATAATTTCCTTTCAAGGTTAATTATTTAATTCCAATCAAACATGGTAGTCAAGAAACAAGTTAAAACATCTAAGACAAGAATCAATCCGAGCCAAGCATTCAGGGAAACAACCACATTAAATTAACTGAGAATTAAATCACATTAAAACATAGAGTTTAGAAAAGACTAGATCCCCCTACCTCAATTGAATCTTCTTGTCCTTGTAGTGATCCACCAAACTGAAAATTAATCCCAAAATACAAAGGGAATCAGATTTCACATTCTCAAACTCAAATGGAGTTTTCTAGGGTTTTGATATTGTATTGGCTAAGTTAAGTGGCATCCAAGACCTATAACCTATAAGCAATCATTCTATGACCTCAAACAAGTTCTAAATCATGTATGCAAGCATAATTGGAAGCTTAAAAACCAACAGATAGGCCACAGCAGAAAAGAGGTATGCTGCAACCTAGATTTTGTTCAAAAACATGGGTTTTGACAACCCAAACTCCATTCTAGAGGTACATGAACTCCCTCATGCTCATAGATCAATCCCAGGGATGATTTGTGACCTGTGTGAACCAACAATTTAGGCCAAAAAGCCTTATTGTCAAAAATGGCAGTTTTGAGACATATTTGTTTCTTTAAAAATGCAAATGGGCAGTACTTGCTTATTGAATTTTGTAAAATCACACAAAAATAATTTGAACGAGATTTTTTACAGGCAATTAGAAGACATACTAACACTCATGAACAAAAATTTTCAAAGCAATTGGAGTTATGAAAGTATTGTTTTCGAAAGCCCAAAGTTCACATCAGAAATCTGATTTTGCTGCATAATTACTGTTCATGTGGTAAAAAATGTCTTTTTTGGGTTTAATGCACCAAATCAAGTAAAACCAATTGGTATAAGTCCAAAATCAGTTCTACAATCTATTGTAATGATTTCAAATCAAGTCTCTAAGTAAAACAAAATTTGAGCATGCAAACCTCAAAAATTTTCTTTGAAAAAAGCTGCAGAAAATAGTCAAATTTTTAGGCAAACTTAAAAAATGCATAACTCACTCAATATAAATGGCATTTGCATGATTCTTAGCTTGAATTAAAGGTGTATATGTCTAGTTTTATGCACAAAAACAGTTTTGCAAGATTCTATCCCGATTGGTATAGAAATCAATTTTTGTCAATAAGGTCAAAAAATGCGAAAATAGCTAAACAAGGTTAGGTTGTGAGACGCTTGGATTTTTCCTTGGATGCACTTAACCCTAGCCATTCAAAAAGGTTACAAGGTATTGAAAATCAGACTTAGAGGGTAGAGTGAGGGTTCTTACCAATTCTTGCTGAGTTTTTCAAAGAGCAATGCAGGCCGCAAAACTCCCTTCTTCTTTTCGGGTTGGCCTCCCTCTTTGGCTTCACTCTTCTTCTCCTCTTGTCCTTCCTCTTTCTCTAACTCTCTCTCTCTTGTTCTAGACTTAGAATTTTTGTTGGGAGGGGGGAGGGGGGGGGGGGGTTTAGTCTGAGCAGGAGTTGGTTTTATAAAAGGGTATGTTCTTGTGTTTGTTGGAGGGAAAACTTAAGAGATACTTCCTTTCTTGCGGGGGAAAGATTTTTGACAAGGCTCTTGGGCTGTTTGTCAGGGCTTTTGGTTTCTCAAGAGGCTTCTAATAGGCTGGCCAATCCCTTAGACCCTTTTTAATTGAATGTTTAGCCTAAGGCTCTAGGCTAAACAGCCCAATGACCAATCAAAGGCTTTTATTTAACCAAAGTCAATTAATTAATACCATCATGACCTTTTATTTGGTTTTTCTTTCCTCTTAGCCAAAAATTCACTCCAAGTCCACCTCTAGTCATGACCTCTATGCCATGCAATAGTTATCATTTGATCTCTTGCTTAAGTAATCTAGGTTTCTAGCCCTAGTGGTCTAGATTGGTCAAGGAAAATAGGGTTTCAAGGTCAACTTTGCAACCCTTGGTATGTCTAGTTGTCAAATCCTAACTCTAAACAAATAATGTCACAAACACCTATTTGTACAAGCAAGAGTGTGTGTGTGTGTGATCTGAAAGGATCAATTAAGTGTCCAAACAATCAATAAAATATGTTATTTAAAATAAGTGCCTTAAAACAATTTTTGGATGAAATTAAAACATATAAGCTCTTGCCATTTCTTTGAAATTCGAAACTACCAAATTAGTGAACAAAGTCATGTTCATAATCCAATTATCCAAACATAAGCAATTAGGTTTAAGTGTTGTGCACAAGTGGTCATGTTCTTAGCAAGTGACATTATCTATCATAAGTGCATAATTTTAAATAAAGCACTTAGATAAACGTAAATCCATAAATTTGTCTATGTGGAATAAATTCACATTTGTGTTCAAAAGAAGTAACAATTAGTTCTAACTATTTTGAATTAGATTAGTAACACCCTTAACCCAAAATCAATAAAATTTGAGGTATTGCAGCTGGAGACTGCTTAGCAGATGTAGAAGTGAACTCCGACCGGTAAGGTGCCATCTGATAAGGCGGATATCCAGGATACGATGGGTGAAAAGAATATGGTGGCAGCATGTGCGGATAAGACAAATATGGAGGATGCAATGTATGTGCAGGATAAGATGGCGGCTGTTGTGAACTATGTCTAAACGCCTCCATCAGCGACCACATCTCATCCATGCTTGCCTGATAAGCCGCCTACTGAGCTGCAAGTTGCTCCATTTGGGACTTCAATTGTTGATTTTCTGCCTCCAAGCGAGCATAGTCTGAGCGCGATCGATGAGATGATGATCCATGTTGTGCACTAGCAAATGGCACCTGAGATGGTGTCGCACTAAGTCCATAGAGCTGAACCCTATTCTTTCTCTCAGGACCCATCTCAGCAACATACACCTGCGCCTCTCGCAGCTCATTGTTGCCCTCCTCTCCAGATTCCAGCCTTGAATGCAATTGAGCATCCATGGCAGCCTAACAAATATATATTAGTACTAGCAACTTCATAATTAAGAAAGTTCAGATAAAATATAAAGCAAAAGATAAAAAAATATATATAACACTTACAAAATGCTTCTCCGATGGTGCATCAACCCAAGACCTTCTCTCATCCTTATGGGTATGCTTTTCTTGAAAAAAGGAGATGATGTCGGGCTCACGTCCATGCTCTTGGAACTTATTATGTAATCCATTAAAACAATAATTAATTCCTCTAAGAATTGAAAATCCTAAATGTATAAAATTTAAAATTTTAATAAAATTTAATTTACTTACATAATTATGTCGACTGACTGCACAACTCTAGGTTCCACCTGTGTGGTTCATCATTTGGGCATCTCTATTTTGTTTGTTCTTTTCCGTAATCTCCTGCAAACTTAGGAAAAAATATTATGCAATTAAGCAATAATTATACCAAAGCAATTATGCAATAATTATATTATTGTTGTAAATACTTTATTAGTGCGGCTATTCCTGTATTTAGTTGTAGGGGCATACTTGTAATTGTACTAAACCCTAGTAAACCATACCTCTATATAAGGATAGTTATATGATGAATGAAAGAATACAGATCATATTTTTCTCTACCTCAAACCCTACTTTCATATACTTTTACAACACGTTATCAGCACGGAAAGCTCTGGGATTGTGGATTGCCAAACAAAAGAGGATCATCATTCAATCTGCTCTTCAACCAAGTAGATTTTATAAAATAATTTTATATTCATGCTTATTTAACCTTGATTGCATGTAAAAATCCCCATGAAGCATGAACCCTAAATCTATGTGATTGATTTATTTAGAGTTATATACTTTTGTACATGTTTTTTTTTTTTTATTGAATGATTAAAAAAAAGGGAGAATTTTTGGGTGATCGAAAACCACCCAGCACGGCCAGCAACCAGCCTGTGCAAGCCCAAGCAGCCACATCAGCGGCTAGTCTCGCACTAACACGTGGCGAGCCTCCTGAAACTCTGAAAAAAGGAGATTTTCATCCCTTGCAATGCCTAGGGTTCAAACCTAAAACCTTTTGCGCACCAACTTGCGCTAAGAACCACTGCGCTGCTAATTGTGACTTGTTAATATTCATCCGATTTAATATATATACTTCAGATTTCAAAAATATTTATTTAAATAATTTTGTGATATTTTTCAGTTCTATTTGGTTATATGGACATTTTACTTGTTTAAATATTTGCACTAGAGTATATGTGTAAAAAATACAGGTAATTAATGAAACAGTAATTCATACATAAATATTGAACCTGTAGCTTCAATAATGCCATATAAAGAACTTGAAGTTTCCTTCATAAAAATTCACCATACATGATAAAACTAGTAGATTTTACATGCTTAATTTGAATTTTCATACCATGTTATAGAACTTGAAGTTCTTATTTGTTGCTTATGGATGTTATTGTCTAAAGCACTAATTATGATTATTTGTTCATTTCTTGTAAAGAATGTCAAATCTCAACAAGCTTGATTTTGTCGCTTTACTTGTATTTGTACTAAACCCTAGTAAACCATACCTCTATATAAGGATAGTTATCTGATGAATGAAAGAATACATATCACATTTTTCTCTGCCTCAAACCCTACTTTCATATACTTTTACAACAATTATAAGATTAATAATTTATTATTATGTCTTACTTGGGTTCTTGGGTTTTCCCAATACGTTGCCATCTCAAGCCAGTCCTTGTGGTGAGGGTGGGGTCGGGAGAGGCTGGGTTGGGAGGGTTGGCCAGAAAGAGGGAAGAGAGAGAGTGGGAGGTGGAGAGAGGTAAAAAAAGAAAGAGATGAGAAATAAAAAATTTTCAATTTAGATTTTAGATGAGTTATGTTTTTGAATGATTTTGTACATGATGGATATAGTTGAAATACTTCCTATATTTTAGTGTGTAAATTGAACTTTAACCTAATATTTATAACAAGATCGATAAATTGGCATTAAAATTTTGATTTTTTCTGCAGTAATTTGTGTTTTTTGGTTTTTTGGTTTTGTCAAAAATCTGATATTTCCAACTTTTCCGATAGCGCGGAGCGACTAGCGAGTTCTGTCAACTTTTGCTTCATATGTGAATATGTGATAATGAATGGCCTGTTGAATGCTTGGAACCAACTGGACCATAAGGTTAATTCAGGTGATAGTTGAGAGCTATCTTTATTATTGTAAACCAAATAACAGCGAACTTGTGTTTCTGTTTCGATTTTTTTTTTTTTTTTTTTTTAAATTGCATCAGTTTAATTTAAAAGAGGAAAAGACTATTCAATTCCTAAGGGCTTGAGTCGCTTGACTCCTCTAAAGTAAGGATCGTAGCATTTGCTTAACCGTGTGGGTCCACTGCATTATTAAAGCAGTTGCTATTTGGTATTTTCACATTTCCAAGTTTTTCACAAATTATAAGTTATCATTGACTTGACGACTAGCTTGTCCATCCATTTCCACTTTTCTTACCATTATACACGTACAAAACTGCATATGCATTTCAATAAACTCTGCAACATCATCATAATCTATTTCTTTAACCATGGTTTCGATCGCGTCTCCCTTAATGATTAGGAAGAAAGAAATGACAAAAAAATAGAAGTTAAAAAGGAGTGTTGCTAATAAATTTCAAATTTGAAATGTAATTGCACAATCATAACATAATGAGTAATTAAAGAAAGCATGGTAGTTGGATGACGAATAGAAGTTAATGGCCATAACATAAAAGACTTGGCGACTAGCTTGTCCATCCATTCCCACTTTTCTTATACACAAACTGCATATACATTTCAATAAACTCTGCATTTACAAACACAAACACAAATGGATGCTTCCTCCTCAAACAGGTGTAGGTATCATGCGTTCTTGAGTTTCAGAGGCGAAGACACACGCAAGGGTTTTACTGATCATCTCTACAGAGCTTTGGAGGGGGCAGGAATCCACACCTTTAGAGATGATGATGAAATTGAAAGAGGAGAAGAAATCAAGGCTGAGCTGCAGAAAGCCATACAAGAGTCACGAGTTTCCATAGTTGTGTTTTCCAAGGACTACGCTTCCTCAACATGGTGCTTGGACGAACTTGCCATGATCATGAAACGCAGAACAACTGATGGCCACATGGTTGTGCCAGTTTTCTATCATGTGGATCCATCCCATGTCCGGAAGCAAACTGGGAGTTTTTCAGATGCATTTGGTAGACATGAACAGCGCTTCAAGGAGGAGATGGACAAGGTGGAAGATTGGAGAAGAGCTCTTAGAAGTGTTGCAGATCTGGGCGGGATGGTTTTAGGAGATGGGTAATAATTTCACTCCCAAAAGCTTCTCACTTTAAATTTTGGAATTTGGTTCAATCTTCTTTATTTGGACAACATTTTATTTAAATTTAAGATTCATTTGTTCATATCTTATATATACTCAATATTAGTAAGTGGGTATAATCATTCATTTCAACTTGATATTATCATCAATTGTACCCTTCTATACAGAAGTTAAATTTGTTTTTTTCTTTATATATGTTGATATCAGTAATATATTTATAGGTACGAGGGGCAATTTATCCAAGATCTTGTTGAGGAGGTTGGAAATAAACTGGCTCACAAAGCATTATATGTTGCTCCCTTTGTGGTCGGAATGGATGATCGTGTGAAAGGCATAAACATGTGGCTGAAAGATGGATCGAATGATGTTGGTGTAGCTGTGATCTGTGGGATGGGCGGAATTGGCAAGACCACCATTGCCAAAGCTGCTTATAACCAAAACTTCAATAGATTTCAAGGCAGCAGCTTTCTTGCAGATTTAAATAGAGAAAGGTCAGGAAAACCCAGTGATTTGATTCGCTTGCAAAGACAACTTCTTTCAGATATCCAAAAGGGGAAAGCAAGGGAAATATACAGCACAGATGAAGGAATGAGAATGATCGAATCTGCTGTATATGGCAAAAGACTTCTTATTGTTGTTGATGATGTAGACCACTCGGACCAATTCAATGCAATTCTTCGAATGCGGGACTGGCTGCATCCAGGAAGTAAAATTATCATCACAACTAGACGTGAAAATTTGTTAAATTCTAGTGAAACTTGCAAAATGTTTAAGGTTGAAGGATTGGATAAATATCAATCACTTGAGCTTTTTAGTTGGCATGCCTTCAGACAAAACCATCCTATTGAAGGCTACATGGAGCTTTCAAGATCTGTAGTACAACACTGTGATGGGCTTCCATTAGCTCTTGCAGTTCTAGGATCTTCTCTATCTGGAAAAGGTGCAGATGTATGGGAAGATAAATTGAAGACGTTAGAAATGTTCAAAAAGTTCAAAAAGTTGAAAAAGTTGAAAAAGTTCAAAAAGTTCAAAAAGTTCAAAAAGTTCAAAAAGTTCAAAAAGTTCAAAAAGTTCAAAAAGTTCTTAGAACAAGCTATGATTGTCTACAAGATGATCATGACAAAGATTTATTCCTTCACATAGCTTGTTTCTTCATAGGAAGGAAGAAGGATTATACAATTACAATACTGGACACCTTAGATTTTCGCACGAGGATTGGAATTCAAAATTTTTTGTTGGCAGGGTACTGAAACTATTAAGGGCTTCATGCTCAATGTTCCTTTGTTGATGGAAGATGAGTCTACTGAGTCAATATTTGGTAGATGTAACAAAAAACGATGCCATGTTGAAGATTCTGGTGAAAATTCTTTAAGGCGACGCTGGCTTGATTTCTTCTTCTGGAAATCAATCAACTTTTCCTCAACCAATTCAGGTCTTGCATCAAATGAGGTGGACTTCAGTACAGAGGCATTTAGAAGGATGCACAATCTTGAAATTCTCCTGCTCAATAATGTAAAAATCAGTGGAAGCTATGAAGATTTTCCAAAACATTTAGTATGGTTGTCTTGGCAAGGATTCCATTCAAAATCAGTACCAGCCAATTTTTATTTGGAAAAACTAGTTGGTCTTGAGTTGCAGCATAGCTGCCTGGAATATGTTTGGAAGGGAACCAGGGTATGGTACTAATTTTAACTCTTCTCTCTCTCTCTCTGTCTCTCTCTCTCTCTCTCACTAGTTATACTAATTATATCTCTTTCAAACAGTTTCTTCCAAGTCTGAAGATCCTTAATCTCAGTCATTCACATGGCCTTATCACAACCTCTAACTTGTCAGGCCTGCCTAGGCTTGAGAGATTAATTCTTAAATATTGTATAAATTTGGCTGAGGTTGATGAATCCATTGGAAAGCTAAAGAAACTTGTGTCCTTGAATCTTAAAGGCTGCAAAAATCTCATAAAACTTCCAAGAAGTATTGCCATGTTGGAATCTCTTAAGGAGCTTATTCTCTCTGGTTGCTCAAAGCTCAGCTTTCAAGTCAAGACGACTGCTAGAAATCATCCACAATGTACATCTAGTGATAGGAAGATAGTTCCTCTGTTTTTGAGTAAGTCATGGCAATCAGTCTGGTCTGTGGTATCACCAAGAAAAAGTCTTGAGCTCAGCAATTTCTCATTGTCAAATTTTCCACATTTTTTGGGAAGCTTAAGACTTGATGACTGTAATCTATCAGAGATTCCCAGTCATATTTGTGGTCTATCCTCGTTGAAGTATTTGAATCTAAGTAGAAACCCAATCATGAGTCTTGTGGTAAACAATTGCAGAACCCTCGTAATGATTCCAGACCTCCCACCAAGTTTAGAGGAATTGGAAGCAAAAAATTGCACATCATTGAATATAGTAGGCAAATTGCACATCACTGAATCATCATATTTTAATTTTTTGAGATGCATGAGATTAGTTGAAGTTCAAGGCGGGTTTACTATGAAACCGTTGAGAAGTGTTGACATAGAAATGATCAAAGATATGGGCTTGTTCAATTTGGAATCCATTGGGAGCACTGATGAGGTCTTAATGTACAACGTGGCCACATGGAGAAGCATGAAGGGTCCCCTCCAGGTTCTCTCTGTCTCTCAAGTTGTTATTATTATGATTTTTATAGCTTGTTATAAAATAAGTGATGTGCATGAAACTGCAGGGACTGTATGAACGTGGCATATTTAGCATTTTCCTTCCTGGACACAACATCCCAGAATGGTACATGTACAGAAGCAAGGGTGACTCTAAGTTGTCTATTACTCTACCTTCACACCTCCATAATCTCAAGATCCGAGGCTTAAATGTATGTGTTGTTTATTCACTGCCACGAATAGGATTTGTACATCTTCAAGTCAGTAATGATAGCAAGGGTCTTAGGTGGACCTACTTTCCAATCGCACGGGCTTGTTCCGAAGAGCATAGTGATTGTACATATCGTACATTTCTATGGCTAAGCCGATGGAGGTTTGGAGATGATGAATTGGAAGCTGGGGACAAATTAATTGTAGTTTCCAAGGAAACGGAGATTGGAATCCAGCTTGTGTATGAGCAGGATATAGCAATATAAATATATTTTATAAATATTATAATTTTAAAAATTACAAAAAGGTTAACAACAATTTTTTTTCCCTTTCTCCTTTTTTTTTTTTTTTTACCTACAACGTGTAACCCTTTTTTTTCTCCTTTCTCTTTTTTTTACCAGCAGCAAGGTGTGTAACTTTTTTCTTTTTTTTCTTTTCTCCTTTTTTTACCAGCAGCAACGTGTAACTTTTTTTTTTTTCTTTTCTCCTTTTTTTACCTGCAGTAATGTGTAATGGTTTTTTTTTTCCTATTTTTTTCTCCTTTTTTTCCTTGCATCTTGTTTCTCTTCATCCTCTTGTTTAAGATGCATATTAGTCACATGCAGTGTACATATTAGATATTATTTTTTAATTGAAAAATGTCGCATAGTTACCAATTTTAAATTGAAAATTGTCGTACAGTTTTAAAAACATATTAGAGTCGGTGTTTAATATGCTGATTTTAAATTGAAAATTGTCACCCAGTAACAGTGTCTAATATGTCAATTTTAAATTGGAAATTGTCGCATAGTTTCACAAACATAATAGAGGCAGTGTCTAATATGCCGATTTTGAATTGAAAATTGTCATACAGTTTCAGAAACATATTAGACATTGTCTGACAATGTCTAATATGCCGATTTTAAATTGGAAATTATCGCACAGTTTTGAACATATATTAGACACTGTGTGACAATTATTGATTCGAAATCAATAATTGTGTGAGAGATACTGAAAATCAATATTTGTAAAAACCTAAACAGATACTGTCACATAGATACTGAAAACCAGTATCTGTAAAATCTAAACAAATACTGTCACACAGATACTAAAACAAATATTGTCACACATATACTGAAATAGATACTGACACACAGATACTGTGCGACAGTCACTGATTCGAAATCAGTAATTGTGTGACAATCACTAATTCAAAAGTGTTTATTATGTTGTTGTGATTTTAGATGGATTAAAGATTTGATCAATCAAAGAGAGATTCAACAACTAAAAGAGAGATGGCTTATTTACACCATTGCCCCCTGTAAGATACACTTTTTTTCACTTTGCCCCCTGAAACTTAAATCCTCTCAGTTTGCCACCTGAACTTCACAAAGTTATTGCAAAAGACCCTATGCCGTTAACTCTGTCAATTTTTCCGTTAAAATAGCTGACGTGACACCTATATGGCATGAGTGAGACCCTTTTTTAGTTATGTAAAATCCATGTGGACAAAAAAAATAATTTTTAAACTAAAAATAATAAGATCCATGTCAATTTTTTATAATTTTGCTTGTCTACATGGATCTTACATAACTAAAAAAGGGTCTCACTCATGCCATATAGGTGCCATGTCAGCTATTTTATCGGAAAAATTGACAGAGTTAACGGCATAGGGTCTTTTGCAACAACTTTGTAAAGTTCAGGTGACAAACTGAGAGGATTTAAGTTTCAGGGGGCAAAGTGAAAAAAAGTGTATCTTATAGGGGGCAATGGTGTGAATAAGCCAAGAAAGATCGATTCTTTGGGATCAGGAATTCCTTTCTTCAATCAGGAAGGAATGGATGTGGATATACTATCCAAATTGCTAACTTCATTTATAAACCTTTTACATCAAAATAGAAATCATTATGTGGATTGGTATGAATTTATAACAAATGCAATTTTTTTAGTCAGTATAGCTTATTTCGAAATTCTTATATCATCTTTTTTATATAAGCCTGTTAAACTCTACTGCGGTGACGAAATTGTAGGGGAGGTTGAAAGATATGAAAGATCTCCCTCCAAGCCGTACATACGACTTTCATCAAATACGGCTTTCCACATAATTCTATATGTATCTATGAGATCGAGTATGGAATTCTGTTTACTCACTTTAAATTGAGTATCTGTTTCCCTCCTTTTCCTACTAGGATTAGAAATCCTGTATTTTACATATCCATACGATTGAGTCCTTGGGTTTCCGAAATAGTGTAAAAAGAAGTGCTTTGAATCATTGCTATTTGACTCGGACCTGTTTTAAAAAAGTCGATAGAAAATTTTGGCACCCAAATTTTATATAGGAGACACTTATCAACTTGACATTTTAGTGCAAAAAACTTTAAGCAAAAACTCAATGGGTATTGTTGACTTCATGGATATTTCACTAATTGCGATCCAAATTAGTTAATATCAATATTAGACATTGTGAGATGGTGTGCATATTGGACATTGTCAGATAGTGTGTATATTAGACACTGTCAGACAGTTTGCATATTAAACACTGTCAGATAATGTCTAAAATGCCGATTTTAAATTGGAAATTGGAAATTGGAAATTGGAAATTGTAAAAACCTAAATATATACTGAAATAGACACTGTCACATTGATACTGAAACATACATTGTCACACATATACCAAAACAGATACTGTCACACAGATAATGAAACATACACTGTCACACATGTAAAAACCTAAATAGATACTGTCACATAGATACTATCACACATATACTGAAACAGATAGTATCACACAGATACCGTAAGACAATCATTGATTCGAAATCAGTAATTGTGTGACAATCACTAATTCAAAATTGTTTATTATGTTGTTGAGAGCATCATTAGTTTATACAAAAGTGTCAAAATGATAATTAACATATGCAAATTCAGTTTGAAAATAATAATAGTAAAATCAGTGATAGTGCGACAGTGACTGAATCTACTGCATACCATACTAATTAGACATTGTCAAGCAGTGTGTATATTATACACTGTCACGCAATGTTCATATTATACACTGTGAGACAGTGTGCATATTATATATTGTCAGACAGTGTGCATATTAAATACTGTCGCACAATTACAATTTACAAACAAACAATTATAGGCTTTGATGAACCCAAAAAGCACTAAACCATTGCAGACATTTAAACTTACAAGCTACAAAAGGCATTATAGCAAAGTCAAAGATTGGGTAGATTTGGCAAGGATTTGGATCCTCTCCATTTTGTTGCTAAATAGAGAGGTCCATTTAAGAAATATTGGCCCTTTTATCATGATCGATCAGCAAACTTTTGGATACATCTTATTCGGAAGTGCAGTTGACATCATTAAACCAATAAAGACATAAAAAGAGAAACAAACAGCCCAGATCAAATGAAATATATATATATATATATCTTAGTTCATTTGTAAATGAACTTATCAATTCAGTTCATTTCCAAAGCAATCATCTTACCCACGCATCATGTACTATTCTATTGTTACATGAAAGGAACTGTAATATTAACATTTTTCTTTTGTCAAAAAGCAACCTGTAATAGTAACAATTTGAATCAGAACAAACACAAAACAACTTCAATATCAGTCAAAGAATTACAGAAAAACCCTAACCCAAGAAACACCTTTTTTTTTTTTTTTTTTTTTTTCTATATTTACATAAATAAATAAAAAATCATGAAAATATGTTGTGTAGATGCATGTGTACCTAAGGCGAGCTTTAGAGAGCTCCCAATAGCATTTTTAGGATTTCAAAATTTAACATTTTTTTTTTAAGGATGGTGTAGTGTATATAGATTTATATAGACTTTTGTAAACTTTTTTAAGTGATAGACTTTTGCAAAATTTACTGATTTTTACAGAGTTCTAGAGAGTATAAAAATGCTTAAAAATCTGCAGGGAAGAGGTCGAATTTATAATGACTTTAAAATATATATTAAGTCTTTCAAAGTCTATTAAAATCTATCATTAAATAAATTCCATAAAAATTAATGACTTTTTAAATATACCTAGACTTTTATTACAGACTTTTTAAAAGTCATTATTGAATACTATATGACTTTTATAGACTCCAGTTAGTAATGTGTCCCCTGTCTTATTATTAGACAAACTAATTATTGGCTGATAAAGCAAATCTTATTTGAATCTACCTTTTCCTTTTCTTATAGGAAAAATAAGATTCCTATCTATTTCTAGTGCTTGGTTTGTCCGTTTTTCCTTTCCTTGAGGATCAGTCTATTTTCATCACCAAATTTCTATGTAGAATATTTATATCTGCTTGCTTTGTAATAAAGTTTGTATCAAGTGTGCTTTATTGCTATTATGTAAATTTTCTATCAATGAAATTTATGATTCCTGCTATTATATTGTTTCTACTTACATGTTTTATAATCCTTTTAAATATTTGTGTTTATTCTAGTTTTTTATAATTATCTTTTTATGTTTGTTTATTATTAGTATAGTTCATTCTAATTCTTCATGAATATATACAAACAGCCAAAATAATAGGAAAAGCCAAGAAAATGACAATGTAAATTGCTAAAATCATCAAAAACCAGGAGAAATTGCTGACTTGCAATTTTTTATGCCATTCCTAAATTCCAAAGAATCCATCAGAAACTGAACATCAAACAAGAAAGAAATTAAGAAACAAATCTAAAATTATCAAATGAATTCCCAATTGTCCGGAATATTATTTATCAAAACACATGATTCTAATATATGGTTCTTTTGGCAAGATCATCTTGGTGCTGAAAATAGTAATGGTAATCATCCTCAAACTCGGGCTCATATAAAAAATGAAGATGAGCTGGGTTCTCCTCCCTCCATCTGAATTGATCTTGATGAATTTCGTGCATATGATTACAATGAAAGTATTTTCCCGGCCAAAATTCGTACTTTGTAGCTGACAATGACATTCTGGCTGCAGGGAGGGGTTACAGCCTCACCCTTATATTCCTGCTCATACAAAAACTGCAATCCAAACTCCTTTATCCAGAAACCAATAGCCCCGCGTACTGAAACACAAACTTTTTCCCCACCCTCCAATTCATCCTTTCCAAACTGCCAATGGCTTAGCCCTGTTGTGACCGGCCACATACAATCCTTGGTCCAATGAGAAACTGGTTAATTCAAGATTTTTTCTTCGTAGTGCCCACGACCACATTGATTGCCATGATTTAGCAATGCAATCACCAATGGAATCACCAATGGAATCACCAACCTCAACCAAATTTATGCAATCTTTAAGAACTAATCTCTCAAGATTAGGGAGTCCAGATAAATCAGGGTTTGTCATAAGGCCATGTGAATGACTGAGATTAAGGATTTTCAGACTTGGAAGATACTGTTTCAAAGAGAAGTAATTAGTATCTACAAATATATAGTGATCGATCCTTAAATTTGTGTGTGTGTGTGTGTATGAGAGAGAGAGAGAGAGAGAGAGAGAGAGAGAGGAGAGAGAGAATTAGTACCATACCCTAGTTCCCTTCCAAACATGTTGCAGGCGGCTATTCTTCAACTCAAGAACAACTAGATTTTGTAAAAAAAAATCGTCTGGTATTGACTTTAAATGGAATCCTTGCCAAGACAACCATACTAAATTTTTTGGAAAATTTTCATACCTTCCACTGATTTTTAAATTATTAAGCAGGAGAATTTCAAGATTGTGCATCCTTCTAAATGCCTCTGGGTAAGTAATAAGTTTCAGTACCCTGCCAACAAATTAGAGCACTGGGTAAGTAATAAGTTACATATGCACAACATAAATACCAATACTTACACATGAAAGAGCATGTTTCTTACTGTTAATTTTCTCAATATATCAGAGGCTTCTTTATGATGCCACACTCTACTACGTTTTCCAGGGTCAAGTGATTTCTCGCGAATAATTCCCCTTCCCATGTCTCTGAGTAATTGATGCATGACCAACTTATTCTCGTAATTAATTTCCACAAGACATCTATCAACTAGATTGTGAATTCCAATCCTCGTTTTAAAATCTAAGTTGTCCAGGATTGCAATTGTATAATCCTTCTTCTTTCCTATGAAGAAACAAGCTATATGAAGGAATAACTGTTTGTCATGATCATCATTTAGAGAATCATAGGTTATTCTAAGAATTTTCTGAATTTCTGCATCAGGAATCACTTCTAACTTCTGCAATGCACTTCTCCATACATCTACACCCATTTCTTTGGATAAGGAAGATCCCAGAACTTTAAGAGCTAGTGGAAGCCCTCCACAGTGTTGTACTACAGATCTTGAAAGCTCCATGTAACCTTCGATAGGATGGGCTTGTCCGAAGGCATGCCAACTGAAAAGTTCAAGTGATTGATGCTCAGACAATCCTTGAACCTTAAACATTGCATAAACTTGATGAGCCTTTAACAACTTTTCACGCTTAGTTGTTATAATAATTTTACTTCCTGGATGCAGCCATTCCCATATTCGAAGTATTGCATTGACTTGGTCTTTGTGGTCCACATCATCCAGTACAATAAGAACTCTTTTGCATTTTAGGATCGTTCTTATTCCTTTATCCGGGCTGTACATTCCCTTGGTTTCCCCCTTTTGGATATCCGAAAGAAGTTGCCTTTGCAAGCGAAGCAATTGACTGAGTTTTGCTGAAGCTGTTCTAATATCTGAAAGAAAGCTGCTACCTTGAAATCTATGAAAGTTAAGCTTATAAGCAGTTCGGGCAATGGTGGTCTTGCCAATTCCACCCATCCCACATATTACAGCTACACCAACATTACTTGATCCATCTTTCAGCCACATGTTTATGTCTCTCACACGATCTCCCATTCCGACCACAAAGGGAGCAACTTTCAAGGCTTTGGGATCCAATTTATTTCCCACCTCCTCTACAATATCTTGGATAAACGGTCTCTCGTACCTATAAATTTGTTATATCAACATATATAAAGCACAATAAGTTCCTTATTCCATATAGAAAGAATGCAACGTACTGATGATAACATCAGGTTGAAATGAATGATTATATCCTCCTACTAATGCAAATTAAGTGCATATAAGATATTAATGAATCTTTAAAATTAAATGCTGAGGAAGTTCATCCAAGCACCATGTTGAGGAAGCGTAGTCCTTGGAAAACACAATAATGGAAACTCGTGACTCTTGTATGGCTTTCTGCAGCTCAGCCCTGATTTCTGCTCCTCTTTTAATTTCATCATCATAGCCACCTACCAAGAATGATTCTACACTGATATACAAGACGTCTATAGAATAATTGAAGTCAATGGCATCATTAGCACACACGTTTGAATTTGTCTCAAATCTAAATACATAATTTTAAATAAATGCATGAAACCAAAAGCATATGAAATCAGCAATTTAGCAGATTTACCCTCATGGTGAATCAACAATTTCTTTTCTGACCGGAAAAGAAAATATAGCAGTTTATGAATCTGAATAACTGTCATCATTGAAAGAAGTTTTGGTGAGGGAAAGAAGTTAGCATCATTGGCAAATGGGTATCTGGATAAATGGATTGGGACACATGATTCAATATGGCATTGGAGTTTAAAGGACTAGCTTATCTCCATGAAGATTGCGATTCAAATATCGTGATTGTGGGCTCAAGATAAATTATACCAACTGTCATGTGAATTGGACTGGGCTGGGTACAGATAACTTACCTATTGGATTCTTAATGCACTAACTTGACATGAGGCCCATGCTGGAATGAACCCGTAAAAAATATATGGAAGCCCAGGTTGAGGGCCAGGTATTCACCACGTATGAAAAACCAAACCACGTTCCTATTAATTAGGAACGTGGGTGTTACCAGACTGATGGCTTCCCCACTCCGAGCGTGATCGATCCATGCAGGACGTGGAATCCTAGGAGATGAGAGTGGGGGAGATAAGAGGAGTTGCTTGGAGAGCAAGGGTTGAGGATCTATAAATACACCCCTAAACAACAGTAAAAGGTACACATCCTTCTCTATTTTATCAAATTAAACAATTACTAACTTTGGCATCGGAGTGTCTTTGGCAGGAAGACACACCCCGTGCATCGGACAATAAGAGCTTATCAGTCGATAATTTTCATCTCCAAGTTAGGTTCTTTCAACCATTTATTTATTGTTGGCTAATTGATTTCTTTCCGAGAATTTTAGCTCCAACAGTGATGACCGCAAGCTGTTCGATGAAATTCCCAACTGGACCATCCTGGTGGTGGCTTCCCATTCTTGGCATCCTTGCCCTTCTCCATGAATGTGAAACTCAAATAGCTAAATGGCTGAATCCCGAATAAGGTATGACCCCGCTTCCATCCATGAATCACGAATAATGAGTTCAACCCCAAATTATTCTGATTCCAATTCTGATTTTATTTTATTTTATTTTCAAGATCGATTTTGATTGTAATGTTACCCTCAAAAATCACAGCGGAGATTGCTGAGAAAACTGATTAAAACACTGGTAGTCCTTTAAATGAATTTGCTGGCATGCCATTGTCTTTTGGCCGAGAAGCCGTGGATAGAATTTATAACTAAATTGATTGATGTATTGCGCCGTAAAATGGTATTCTAACCAAACGATTGCTCGGTTAGAAAGGAACAAAAATCTCGTCTTGGCTCAATCGTCTTGATTCTCAAGGACTTCTAATTACTTGGTGTGATGATGACAGTGTGCTCGAAAGTAAAGATGCGATGAATGGTGCTTGAGTGACTAGATGCAACGAAAAATTATGAACTTTAATGTAAAAAGTATGGACAATCTGATTATCTTGGAAACAAGTGACAATTGTAGTTATAATAACAAATCTCATGGTGAAAAGACATGAAAACTAGGATTAAATCAAAAGAAATCAATACTAAGAACAATGAGATCCTAGTAGAGCTAAAACAAGGAGAACAATTTGCTTGAGAGCTTGAAGAACTTGAAAAAAACAAGTAGCTTGATCTTAAATTTGTATTGAGTTGTGTTGGATGTGTTGGAGAGAGCTTTCTTCTTGTCAATGCTTCTTTATATGGTAATCTATTCCCTAGGTTTAGGAAATCTTTTCCTGGTTGCATTTGAACTCTTCTTTCTTTACGCGCAAGATTTGCCTAAATTAGACTCCTAACTTGCCAAGAATTCTCGGCACAGCTAAGTTTCTTCATTAAAAACACGTGCTAATATGGAATTGGGTTCTGGACCTTCTTGCCATGGACTTGGGCTTCAACTTGGATTTGGAATTCAACTTGGTGCGTTGGGCTTGGATCCACGGTGGGACAACAACTTAGACCTTTCACAAGACTTTATAGATTTTCTTGGGCTTGGCCGTGAACTTGGCCAAAAACCAAAATAGGGTGTCAACAGATTGTATTTGCAATGATTCTCGAACCCCAATTTCATGGAAGCTTTTAATTTTATTCAATTTTGATTAAAAATTTTTGCTTGGTTTTTTGTTCGAATTGAGGGTTTTTTAATATAGATCTAGATGCATCGCAATCAAATCCGTCATTCATAATTTACATAAGACCTTGAAGTGGGATTTGCATTGGCACTTGCTTTTGAGGTTGATAATGGTTCAGCCGAAAATCATCTCTGACCCCATTGACAAGCTCTTGTAAATTATTTATGTTAAAATTTTGGGACTCATAATTTGTAGTCAGATTAGGAGAAATTGAATTGATGAGGAATTCGAAACATCTTGATAGGCATTGAAAAATTGGCGAAGCTGTATATTTTATGTTTAAAAGAAAAGAAGATTGTTAATTTAGGGGATAAAAAAATTGAGTTTGTATGTTGAAAAGTTAAAGAATCATACGTCAACTTGTACGACTCGATTTCTGTATTTCTGGATTAATGAAGGTTAGAGTCGAATTGCTACTGCTCAATACAACTTTTCCTTTATGTTTATAAAAGTGTTATTAGTTTTTTTTTTTTTTTTTGAAACATTAAAAGTACATTGAATACATAAAAGGAAAAAGAAATTGCTCACTTTGGTATCCATTGACCTTTAAACTTATGAAAACAATGAATACTAGTGGTGGTAAGGATGTCAAAGCTTCGTGGTCAAAGCTTCGTGATCAAAGCTTTTGCACTACAACAAAATTATCAATAAATATTATTTATTTTATATCAGATTTGAAATCGATTGATATAGTAAAAATTATAATATTATATAATTTTTTAGCTGATTTCTAAACTTTATTAGAAATCACTAAATTTTTTTTACCTAATATATAATATTTTTTTTTTCTAAGAATTTTATAAACAAATAAAACATCAATCTAAATTATAAACTGATATCTTAACACATCACTGATAAATTTTTTGTGCTACCACTCAAATACACCTGATATGTAATGTTTTTTTTCCCCACTTAAACAAAAACAGAAAAAAAGATAAAACACGCACAATCCCCTCTCTTCCTATATTCTTCTCTGTGAATTATGCCTTATCTGAGAAATCCTTCCCATCTTTTCTTTCTCTCATTCACTCCAACTCCACCTACCTCTTCGAACCCAGCGATTCTGACAGCGTCGTCGACGAGTCGTCAACGACCGATGACCATGACCCCAATCACCTCCAATCCCAACCCCAACCCCAACCCCAACCTCCCAACAACCCCTTCTCAGACTCAACTCCTCCTCCAGCTCCGGCGTCGTCGCGATCGCTGCCATTTCTGTTCCAGCTCTCCTTCAACCAAGACCACGCAGGCTTCTCCGCCGGCACCGACCACGGCTTCCATATCTACAACTGCGACCCGTTCCGCGAGCTCTTCCGTTGGGACTTCGACAACGACAGCAGAATCGGCGTCGTTGAGATGCTCTTCGGCTACAACATCTTGGCCATAGTCGACGGTGGGTCCGACCCTCAGTTGTAAACACTTTTACATATTCTGAATGATCACACAACATAAAAACACTAGACATGCATATTCACCATTGCATAAACATAACACATGTGAAAGTATGCTTACCTGAAGAAGCCATATCGTATGCAGCAAATACCTTGAAGTCCAAGAGCACAGGCTATCGTCTGCAGCAAATACCTTGAAGTCCAAAAGCACAAGCCTTCCAACCAACACAGACTTGCTTCAGAGCTTTACTCAATATGGGGCAGAGTACCAAATAGCAGAGATTGATCGTCTGTGTAGTCAGGGACCTGAGCCTTATATAGAGTCTTGATTAAACCGTGTACATCCCATTAAGATACAAGTGGTTTAATCCTAGTATGACTCTACATAATGACTAATTAATAAATGCCTTGTTTATACCATAAGGAAGCTCATTATCATAATCCCATTCTGATTAGGAATATGACTTAGTTGAGCTTTTCCTGTTGTAGTTTGATTAATACTCTTATAACTTGCCTCTTAAGTTTTGTTAGCATGATCAGCATCCGATTAGAACAAGGATTAAGTCCATTAATTTCTTACATTCTCCCACTTGGACTATCATTGTTCTTATCTGAGTATCATACTAATTTACAGCAAGTAACCTTCATTAGCGCTGGGTATATTAATCAAAAAAAAGACTTAAATCAACTTTGTCAAAGCACAATTTTAAACACCAGACTATGAGAAATTATCAAGCTATATATTGCTCAAACAACTCATAACCATTAATGTCAAAATCATACCCCACATAAGTCATTCACAAAGCGTGAAACTAAAAATTGGTTCACAAGACAGTTGTGTGTTGCAACTGTGTCGAATTTGTAAACCTGGTCCACTTAATGATTTTGTCAAGCTATAAAACAAAAAAAAACTTTTACGTCATATGTATGAGCACATGATCAGTGTGCTAATCATTTCTGATTGCATTATCTAAATGTCAATGACACAGATTATAGATATGCATTCTAAATACCAGAATGTACATATATATATATATATATATATAACACTTGAACTAAACTGAAAGGATAGTATATATTACAATTGAGCTACCTTTCTGAAATCATGATATGTTTAGCTCGATTGTAGTATAACTTATAACTCAAAATCCAATAATCATTTTGAAAACTATCACAGTAATTTGCTCAAAACTGTGCTAATAAAAATAAAATAACTGAAATGGCAGAATCAAAATTAGTAAACTTAAAATCTGAAAACTCTCATTATCCTTAAAGCTCCCACTGAACTGGAGCATCCAGTTTCTCAAGTACTCCCATTTGAGTCACATGGTGTTTGAACACTCCAACTGGCATAGCTTTAGTAAAAGAATCTGCCAATTGATCTTGTGTGTTGACATGCTCGATCTGTAATTCTCCAGCTTTAACATTCTCTCTGACCATCAGATATTTAGTTCCAATGTGCTTAGATTTGGATGTCCTTTTGCTGTCTTTAGAGAAGCTCACTGCTCCACTATTATCACAATAGATCTTTATAGGTTTTTCCACACAACCTATCATCTTTGTCTCCAGCATAAAATTTTTCAGCCATATGGCATGTACAGATGCTTCATAGACTGCAACATACTCTGCCTGCATGGTAGAGGTGGTGGTCAAGGTCTGTTTCACACTCTTCCAAGAGATAGCTGCTCCACCAAACAAGAAAATATACCCTGAGGTCGATCTCATGGTGTCTGCACAACCAGCAAAGTCTGAGTCTGAGTATCCAATAAGCTCTAAATCATTCATTCTTCTGTACACCAGCATGTGATCCTTTGTTCTTTGTAAATACCTGAGTACCTTTTTCCCTGCAACCCAGTGAGCTTGTCCCGGATTAATTTGATATCTACCCAGCATGCCAACTGCAAAAGCCAAATCAGGTCTAGTACATGTCTGAGCGTACATAACAGACCCAACAAGTGATGCATAGGGTTTATCTTTCATATACTCCCTCTCTTGTTGGTTCGTAGGACATTGTCCCTTGCTAAATTTGTCTCCTTTTGACATTGGGGAATCTCCTGGTTTGCAACTCAACATGTCGAATCTTTTAAGAACTCTCATAATATATGCCTTTTGTGACAGCCCCAGTAAATGCTTCTTCCTATTTCTTTTAATTTCTATTCCTAGCACATAAGAAGCTTCTCCAAGATCTTTCATTTCAAAATTATCTGACAAAAATGCTTTAGTCTCATATAATAATTCCTTGTCGCTGCTGGCCAGTAGGATGTCATCTACATAGAGAACTAAGAAAATGAAATTTCTCCCACTCACTTTTAAGTATATGCATTCATCTGATGGGTTTTCATTGAAACCATATGAGCTAACAACTGAATCGAATTTGATGTACCACTGTCTGGAAGCTTGTTTTAATCCATAAATGGATTTTCTCAATTTACAAGCTAAGTGTTCATCTCCTTCCTTTATAAAACCCTCAGGTTGTGCCATGTAAATTTCTTCATTTAATTCTCCATTTAAGAAGGCAGTTTTGACATCCATCTGGTGCAGCTCCATGTCAAAATGTGCAACCAATGCCATAATAATTCTGAAGGCATCTTTGCTTGATACAGGTGAGAAGGTCTCATTGTAATCAATTCCCTCCTTCTGAGTAAAACCCTTTGCAACTAGTCTAGCTTTGTATCTTTCTACACTTCCATCTGGATTTTTCTTTGTCTTATAAATCCATTTACAACCTATTGGTTTAATCCCTTTAGGTACCTCAGCCAATTCCCAAACTTGGTTGTTGTACATAGATTCTATTTCAGTTTCCATAGCTGCTCGCCACTCTACACACTTGTCATCTTGAATAGCTTGTGCATAGCTTCTCGGATCAGACTCTTCCCCAACATCAAACTCAACTTCCTGCAAGTAAAGTATGTAGTCACTAGATATAGCAGGTTTCCTTGGTCTAATAGATTGCCTTCTAGTTGTTTCTCCCGCTGGTTGCTCAGTATGGATTTGATTTGATTGTACTGCCATCTCATTTTGAACTTGATTTTGAACTTCCTCAACTTCAGCTGCTTGTTGATTCAATATGATTTGCTGATTTTCTGGTGCAAAACCAATCTGATCTTGTATTGATATGTTCAATTCTGTATGATCATTCTGAACTGGTGTGTCATCAGCAACTTCTTCAAAATCAAAGTCACTTAATTTAGTTTCAACCGATGGTGCAGACTCATCAATGAACCTTGCCACATTGGTCTCTACTATTCTAGTACCATGAGATGGACAGTAGAATCGAAACCCTTTAGATTTTTCTGGATATCCAATGAAAAAACCACTTGTGGTTTTTGAATCCAGTTTCTTGGCCTCTGGATTGTATAATTTTGCTTCAGCCTTACACCCCCAAACATGCAGATGTAGTAATCCTGGTTTCCTTCCTGTCCAAAGTTCAAAAGGTGTCTTGTTCAAAACCTTACTAGGTGCCCTATTAGTTATATAATTTGCGGTTTTTAATGCTTCTCCCCATAAAAATTTTGGCAATCCAGTAGTGCACATCATGGACCTGACCATGTTCATCAATGTCCTGTTCCTTCTTTCAGCAACACCATTCTGCTGAGGGGTTCCTGGTGTGGTATATTGGGCCTTAATTCCATTTTGCTGTAAATAAAGTGCAAATGGACCCATGTGCTGTCCAACTTCACTATATTTTCCATAGAACTCTCCCCCCCTATCTGATCTGACTATTTTTATTTTCTTTCCCAATTGTTTCTCAGCTTCAGCCTTGAAAATCTTAAAAACTTCCAATGACTGAGATTTTTCTGAAATTAGATATAAGCTGCAATATCTAGAGAAATCGTCTATAAATAGTATGAAGTAGGAGTGTTTGCATATGGTTTGACATGGGAAAGGACCACATATATCTGTATGTATTATCTCCAGCAATTCTTGGCTTCTTGTTGCTCCTTTCTTATTGACATTTGTTGTTTTTCCTTTAATACACTCAATACAGTCAGTAAAATCAGAAAAATCGAGTTGAGGTAGTATGTTTTCTTTGATTAAAACTTTCATCCTTTCTTTTGATATGTGTGCCAATCTCTTATGCCATAAAGCAGCTGAGTTTTCATTTTCCCTTGATCTTTTGTTTGGTGCACGAATCTGATGAATATCATTACTGTCAGAACAAGTTAGTTTCCAGTGGTTATTTTGCAATATAGCCGTACCAACAAGAGAAGAATCATAGAATAACTGCAACCCACTTTTATTGAAAATAAATTCGAAATCCTTCCTAACCAACTGAACTACTGAAATCAAGTTCCTACTTAATGATGGGATTACAAAAACTTCATCTAAATTTAAAACAAAACCAGATCCTAATCTAATGCTAACAGCTCCTATGGCCTTGACTGCAACATGTATCCCATTGCCTACTTTGATGTTGACTTCATCCTTCCTTGGTGTTCTCCTTCTTGTGATACCCTGCAAGGAATTTGCAATATGAATGGGTGAGCCAGAATCAATCCACCAAGAATCAATAGGAGAATCAACAAAATTAACTTCTAAGTAGAAACAATGAGAATTACCTTTCTTAATCATCCAAGCCTTCCACTTTTCACAATCTTTCTTAAAATGGCCATGCTTGTGACAATGAAAACACTTAGACTTATTTGTTTTCACTGCCTTGAGGCCATCAGAAGTGGATTTGGAGCTGCTAGCATTATCTGGTGCACCTTTTGATTTCGAGAATTGCCTTTTGTTTTTGAATCCCTTCTTGCCAGTGTTGGCCCTCTGCACAAAATTTACTTCTGCCACTGCCTTTCCCTTTTGGCTCCTTTCTTCCTCTTGGACACACATACCAATTAACTCATTCAGTGTCCATTTTTCCTTTTGAGCACTATAAATAGAGATCAAATGCTCATACTGATCTGGTAGTGACATCAAAACTTGGTGCACAATAAACTCATCGGCTATAGGAATTTTCAAAGCTTTCAGCTTTGCTGCAATGTCAATCAGCGACATAATGTATTCCCTAACACTTCCTATTCCATCAAACTTCTTACCAGTCAATGAAGCCATCAAATTGCTAGTCTCGGCCTTTTCTGATTCCTTGTATTTTTCACTGATGGATTCAAGATAAGCCTTTGCACTATCATTATCTTCAATACCACCTTTTACAATATCTGCCATATTCCTCTTCATGATCAAAAGTGCCATTCTGTTGGCTTTCTCCCATCTCTTAAACTCAATCTTTTCTTCTGCAGTGCTGGTTGCAGTCAGAGCAGCAGGTTTGTCTTCTCTTAGTGCTAAGTCAAAATCATTAATTCCTAGCACAATTTCAATATCCTGCCTCCATTTCTTGAAATTGTGTCCATTCAGAGATTCGATGCTATTGAAACTCATGGATGCTGCATTAATGATCAAAAACATGCTTAAAATTTTATAACTGAATATGCTTTTGCTAAAATTATACCCCAAAAACTGCAGTTGTTTTTCTATTACATGAATCAGATTTATTTTGTCCATGTAAAAACAAATGAAATTCATGAATCATGTTCCCAGTCTTTTATGGGACCATTTGTTTTGAATATGCTTTCTGCAATTTTGGTGAGCAGAAATTATAATCAAAAGAAAAAATTTGGTCCCATAAGAAGATTGTAACATGTTAATTCTTCATCTTAAGTGCTCAGATGACTTTACCTCTTTTAAGAGAGTCAACAAGTACCTAAGATGCAGAATTACATACTTTGTGATCAACGAGAACTGTTGCCTTGATTTCAACACTCATCATGTAGAAGAATTTTTGATATCTCACATGATGAGGACTGTGATCAAGACTAGATCACCTTACTGTAGCGGATTATAACTGTATACATGTTTATATGCAAATAATCTGATTAATATATCCTGAAGAATTTACATAATATTTGATGCTCAGAATAAAAAGAACAATGATAAGTACATCAACATATAATAGATCAATAAATCAGATTATGTTTCAAGATTTCATGAAATAAAACATGTACATATCTCAGGATCAAACAATAATAAAACTGAAAACATAAGTATGAATCGGCCTAACAAGAAAACAGATAACTTTTGCTGCATCAAGTCTGAAAACAATGATCAATTTTTAATCTTGGTCTTTAGTGTGTGTCTGCCTGCTCTGATACCACATGTAAACACTTTTACATATTCTGAATGATCACACAACATAAAAACACTAGACATGCATATTCACCATTGCATAAACATAACACATGTGAAAGTATGCTTACCTGAAGAAGCCATATCGTATGCAGCAAATACCTTGAAGTCCAAGAGCACAGGCTATCGTCTGCAGCAAATACCTTGAAGTCCAAAAGCACAAGCCTTCCAACCAACACAGACTTGCTTCAGAGCTTTACTCAATATGGGGCAGAGTACCAAATAGCAGAGATTGATCGTCTGTGTAGTCAGGGACCTGAGCCTTATATAGAGTCTTGATTAAACCGTGTACATCCCATTAAGATACAAGTGGTTTAATCCTAGTATGACTCTACATAATGACTAATTAATAAATGCCTTGTTTATACCATAAGGAAGCTCATTATCATAATCCCATTCTGATTAGGAATATGACTTAGTTGAGCTTTTCCTGTTGTAGTTTGATTAATACTCTTATAACTTGCCTCTTAAGTTTTGTTAGCATGATCAGCATCCGATTAGAACAAGGATTAAGTCCATTAATTTCTTACATCAGTACCCCACCAACAAGGTCATGATCTGGGTTGACCACTGCGAGCTCTCGTTCTGCTCCATACATCCCACCATGCCGCCGAGACACAAAACCCACTGATTGGAAGTTTCTCAAACCCACCATCAGTTTGCACTTAGGTAAGTGTTCTTTTCATCTTTTTTATTGTTATCTTAATTTTTCTTCATTTATGTTTATTGTGTTTTTTGATTTGAAGACCAGTTTTTCATTCATTTTATGAATGGGTCTAGGGTTTAGTTGTTTTATTTCTCTCCTTTAACGAGAAATCTGAAGATTTATACTAAATTTATAATCAAATCAATTCTGTTATGATATTAGCCCATTAGATAAATTGCTATGACTTGTAGGGTTTAAATTTATGGAGAATAGGGTAATTAGATCATGAAATATTTTGTATTGGATGAATCCCTCTGTTTTAATTGTTCTCCATCTTGCTATTTCTCTTTGGTTTTTTTAATCTTTTATTCTTTTTTTCCCCAAATTTGTAAGTACTTATTAATTGCATTCAGTTATTTCTTTGACTTCCTTCTGTAATGGTTTTGTAATTGTCATAAGTTGTATGATTTTGCAATTTTACATGTACAAATAACTCAGGGCCATGACTTTCTGAGGCCTTTTTTTTAATATGAGGCGTTCATTATTCCATCCTCGAAAAGTGTTTAAGGTACTTGTGATATATTAATGATTAAGTGTGGTGCACATTTTCTCTGCGACACTTATTGTTTAATATGATGCCCAAGGTATTGTTTAATCCTTTTTTGAACCATGTGGAGATGCATTTTGGTTAAAAAAGGTATGGAGATGCTTGCTGAAACATACCTAGTGAATTGAATTATTTGTTTTATGTAGAGAAGGCCATATGAGGCACCTTATTTCATGTTAGTATGTTACTGCTTTTTGAAATATTGTAGATGTGATTGAAGTTTTATTTAATGAAGGCTCTTATAAATAGCCTCCTATTAGACTATTAGTTTTATATTGACAAAAAAGAACACCATAGCACATTGTCATCTTTCACTGCAACTCCTATGATTTGATGCTCTAATATCAAATCCTCCTTTTCAAATTTCATGCTGCAGTTTCGTATGACATTCAGTTTGGTCTACTAAGCCCTTTACTAAGGCCACTTTTTTTTTTTTTTTTTTTTTTTTTTTTAATACTTTGATTAGTTGCATACTGACCGGTTATTTTGGTTCAGGCAAGATATTGGATTATTAGAAATTACATGCTCAAAGTTGGCTCGCTTAGACTTGATGTGATGTTCAGGACTTGTACTGTACAGGTAAGATGATTGTTACTAATCTAATCAGGCATGTTTCATAATATGTTATTCCATTGATCTGTAAAGGAGGCAGATCTTTTAAACTCATGCACAACTTATTTGTTAACTTTTTTAGGTTAATCTGGACTCCAGTTCTGAAGCAGACATGAAAAGGAAACTTCGTGCTAGTCTTGCTTTGCAACCTGTGAGGAACAATTGTCCCTTGTTTTTGCTGTAAAATTTGTCGCTTATATGGTACCTTTCAACAAATGAAATTAACAGATAGCAACAGCTCTATTTGCAAGTGTTACTTAAGAAAGAATATATTGCTCTTGAAGTGTTACTTAAGAAAGAATACGATGCATGGCAAGGTAATGATACTTATCATCTATATGATACTCAAATTTGTTTAACCAACATGTTATATAATCTTGTCCAATAGTCTTTATCAGGTATGTTGTTAAGACTTTAAGTTATTTCTGAATGTCATTATTTATAAACTATCAAGGTGGGCACATAAATTTTAAATTGTATATGCTTTTTTGATATGATGAATATTAACAAATTTATTATGTTGCAGCTTGTTGATGTAATATATCTGGTCATCCCTAGAGGCAGTAATAAGCTTGTTTCTCAAATTAAGGATTCAACTAAGATACCTGTTCTTGATCATGCTGGTAAGAGTGATAGCATAGGCAACGTATACTTTCTTAGCATTCTTTAAATAATAATGTTTCTACCTCATGTTTGATTGCATGTCTTTGGTTGAAATTTTTGCTTAAGCTTAAGGGAAATAGATAGTGTATTTGGATTGACAAAGGCATACCGTTTGTACTGCTCTGTGTATTTTAATTTCCTCTAGTAAAGTTTTGTTTTAAAATTGTTTATTTTATAGCTCAAATAAGGTCTTTAAATCTGCATGTATTGGTATTTCCTTTGAATTCTAAAAACAGGTGTTTTAACTCAAAGAATCGCAAAATAAGCCATTTTTAGTGAATCTGACCATACTGGACTCCTGCTGAATTCTGTACTGCTGTGCAGGGAATTTAAATTTGAGATTTAGGGGTTTGAAATTAGACTTACTAATGGTTGTTTTAGGACAAGAACCAAGTAATTCAGACCTGTATTGAATTTGTTGTGAATTTTCTAAGATGGACTTGCTGGCAGAAATTTCTGCAGCACTAGGAACAACCATATTTTACTAAATTTAAAGGGATTTTGAGTGTAACTTGGTCATTTTGAGTCATGCTTATGATTTGATACTTATGGAATATGTACTAGACATGCTAAAGAGTGATTTAAACCAAAAACCTTATGAATTGAAGCTATGTTTGATTTATGGTGAATTTCCTAAACTGAGAGTTTTTAGAAAAATTAAACCCTGATTTTTGAACCTGGAAAGATTTGTAAATGCTGGTCGATCTATGGCTTCAATTGACTTGATAATTTTTATAAATGTTCTTTTGAATGTCTAGTACAACTCTATGAAATATCATATTCATAACTCTTGTATTTATTTTTATAAAAATCACAAGGACGGCCCTGCCTTGATTTTCTATTTTTTTGGCAAGTAGTAACCTAAACTTGTTCCTAAGTTTTAACCATGTTGTGGTTGGAAATAGATCATGATATTTTTATTCCTTATAGTTTGAAATGTATATTTTGAGCTGGAGAAATATATTGATCTAGTTCCATCCCATTGTTTTGAAAGAATTCCAAGAGCCTACACTACACAGATTTCCTATCTCACAGGCAGTTTGCCTTTCCTTTCACTTTTTCTTGAAAAGACTTTTTTCTTTCTTTGATGACTCTGAAATTCTAAGTTATTACCTATATGAGGCATGTGGTTTTTTAACAGGTTCGATGAAGATACCATCATACATGTTTCTTTTTGGCCAATAATTTTAACTTAGTTCATGTAAATGTTAATTTTTTAGTTCATGTAACTGTTTAGTTAACTTAATTTATTGAACCATCGATCTTTTGTTATTATGTAGGGCTGTTATATTTGAGGCAGCACAACACATGGACGGAAATTGAAGTTGATGAGGTGCAGATTTCACGGGTCAATTTTGTCGGTAATTACATGTAGAGATGTTGTCATGCCAATATTTTGTACATATGGGCAGCTTTTGGTGCATTCAACTTGTTTTGGTTTTGTAAAGGTCTTCACAAGCAGGTTTAGGCAATATTGCCTTAGTTATTAGGCTGGTGGTTATGTTTAGACCTCTAAAAAACAAAAAATGTGTTCTCTTATTGGATATTGTACTGTAAACCTTTTTTGGCAGCTTTGAATATTATTATTGGTGAATGGAATATATGGAATGAGAATAGAAGATTTTATGGCTGCACAAATTTCTGCCCATTTCAATTTACAAGCACAAATTTATGTTCAATGAATTGATATCTTTTTAGGTGAAAAAAAACTGATATATAACATTCATTCCAATAATAAACGATATCAATTTTGGTCTAAAAACTGAAATGTTTTGATATAAGATTTTATCTCAGACCTGATATATAAACAATGTTTAGATATCAGAGTATGTTTCATACCTGATATTAATACCAGGTTATATGTTAGTTTTAGTGTTAAATACGATATCTATTGACCAGAACTATTGATACACATATTTTGTAGATATCAGAAATAATATAAAATTTGATATCTATTTGGTATTTAAGACATCAGGTTGGAAAAAAAAAATATATATATATAAAAATATTTACATATCAGTTAAAAAGTGATATCTAAAATGTGCACATTAGATATCACGACTCGCTATATCGGACGGCTACCCTATTAGATATCAGTCCACGACTGATATGTATTGACAATTTTGTAGTAATGTTGGCAGCGTCACTCCATAGTGTCACCCTAACTTCATTTCTCCTACAACAATAGACGCAATAGAAAAGATTTGACCATCTATGTGAAAAAATTGGATACCAGCACACATGTTTTTAACATTGTACCTCATGTTTTCAATGTGAACTTCGCATTTGTTCTCAATCCTCGTATTGTCAACCATTTTGTGTTCCAATGGTTGGATAGCAGTTATATGTCCAATAACATTTGGAAATTTTTAGAATTAAATGGTGAACAGTTAGAATCGGTAGGAAAGATAATTACAATTGAAACATAATGAGTAACATAATGAGTAATTAAAGAAAGGTAGTTGGATGACGAATAGAAGTTAATGGCCATAACATAAAAGACTTGGCGACTAGCTTGTCCATCCATTCCCACTTTTCTTATCATTATACAATATACACAAACTGCATATACATTTCAATAAACTCTGCATTTACAAACACAAACACAAATGGATGCTTCCTCCTCAAACAGGTGTAGATATCATGCGTTCTTGAGTTTCAGAGGCGAAGACACACGCAAGGGTTTTACTGATCATCTCTACAGAGCTTTGGAGGGGGCAGGAATCCACACCTTTAGAGATGATGATGAAATTGAAAGAGGAGAAGAAATCAAGGCTGAGCTGCAGAAAGCCATACAAGAGTCACGAGTATCCATAGTTGTGTTTTCCAAGGACTACGCTTCCTCAACATGGTGCTTGGACGAACTTGCCATGATCATGAAACGCAGAACAACTGATGGCCACATGGTTGTGCCAGTTTTCTATCATGTGGATCCATCCCATGTCAGGAAGCAAACTGGGAGTTTTGCAGAAGCATTTGGTAGACATGAACAGCGCTTCAAGGAGGAGATGGACAAGGTGGAAGATTGGAGAAGAGCTCTTAGAAGTGTTGCAGATCTGGTCGGGATGGATTTAGGAGATGGGTAATAATTTCACTCCCAAAAGCTTCTCACTTTAAATGTTGGAATTTGGTTCAATCTTCTTTATTTGGACAACATTTTATTAAAATTTAAGATTCATTTGTTCATATCTTATATATACTCAATATTAGTAAGTGGGTATAATCATTCATTTCAACTTGATATTATCATCAATTGTACCCTTCTATACAGAAGTTAAATTTGTTTTTTTCTTTATATATGATGATATCAGTAATATATTTATAGGTACGAGGGGCAATTTATCCAAGATCTTGTTGAGGAGGTTGGAAATAAACTGGCTCACAAAGCATTATATGTTGCTCCCTTTGTGGTCGGAATGGATGATCGTGTGAAAGGCATAAACATGTGGTTGAAAGATGGATCGAATGATGTTGGTGTAGCTGTGATCTGTGGGATGGGCGGAATTGGCAAGACCACCTTTGCCAAAGTTGCTTATAACCAAAACTTCAATAGATTTCAAGGCAGCAGCTTTCTTGCAGATTTAAATAGAGAAACGTCAGGAAAACCCAGTGATTTGATTCGCTTGCAAAGACAACTTCTTTCAGATATCCAAAAGGGGAAAGCAAGGGAAATATACAGCACAGATGAAGGAATGAGAATGATCGAATCTGCTGTATATGACAAAAGACTTCTTATTGTTGTTGATGATGTAGACCACTCGGACCAATTCAATGCAATTCTTCGAATGCGGGAATGGTTGCATCCAGGAAGTAAAATTATCATCACAACTAGACGTGAAAATTTGTTAAATTCTAGTGAAACTTGCAAAATGTTTAAGGTTCAAGGATTGTATGATTGTCAATCACTTGAGCTTTTCAGTTGGCATGCCTTCAGACAAAACCATCCTATTGAAGGCTACATGGAGCTTTCAAGATCTGTAGTACAACACTGTGATGGGCTTCCATTAGCTCTTGAAGTTCTAGGATCTTCTCTATCTGGAAAAGGTGCAGATGTATGGGAAGATCAATTGAAGAAGTTAGAAGTGATTCCTCATGGAGAAATTCAAAAAGTTCTTAGAACAAGCTATGATTGTCTACAAGATGATCATGACAAAGATTTATTCCTTCACATAGCTTGTTTCTTCATAGGAAGGGAGAAGGATTATACAATTACAATACTGGACAACTTAGATTTTCACACAAGGATTGGAATTCAAAATCTAGTTGATAGATGTCTAGTGCAAATCAGTTATGAGAATAAGTTGGTCATGCATCAATTACTTAAAGATATGGGAAGGGGAATTATTCGTGAGGAATCATTTGACCCTGGAAAACGTAGTAGGGTGTGGCATCATAAAGAAGCGTCTAATGTTTTGAGAAAGTTAACTGTAAGAAACAAATATACTCCTTATGTTTGTCTATTAATTGGTTTTTGTGTTATGCATTTTTTATAACTTGTTACTAACCCAGTGTTCTCATGTGTTGGCAGGGTACTGAAACTATTAAGGGCTTCATGCTCAATGTTCCTTTGTTGATGGAAGATGAGTCTACTGAGTCAATATTTGGTAGATGTAACAAAAAACGATGCCATGTTGAAGATTCTGGTGGAAATTCTTTAAGGCGACGCAGGCTTGATTTCTTCTCCTGGAAATCAATCAACTTTTCCTCAACCAATTCAGGTCTTGCATCAAATGAGGTGGACTTCAGTACAGAGGCATTTAGAAGGATGCACAATCTTGAAATTCTCCTGCTCAATAATGCAAAAATCAGTGGAAGCTATGAAGATTTTCCAAAACATTTAGTATGGTTGTCGTGGCAAGGATTCCATTCAAAATCAGTACCAGCCAATTTTAATTTGGAAAAACTAGTTTGTCTTGAGTTGCAGAATAGCTGCCTGGAACAGGTCTGGAAGGGAACCAGGGTATGGTACTAATTTTAACTCTTTTCTCTCTCTTTCTCTCTCTCTCTAATTATACTAATTATATCTCTTTTGAACAGTTGCTTCCAAGTCTGAAGATCCTTAATCTCAGTCATTCACAAGGCCTTATCACAACCTCTAACTTGTCAGGCCTCCCTATGCTTGAGAGATTAATTCTTAAAAATTGTATAAATTTGGTTGAGGTTGATGAATCCATTGTGAAGCTAAAGAAACTTGTGTCCTTGAATCTTAAAGGCTGCAAAAATCTCATGAAACTTCCAAGAAGCATTGACATGTTGGAATCTCTTAAGGAGCTTATTCTTTCTGGTTGCTCAAAGCTCTGCTTTCAAGTCAATACGACTGCTAGAAATCAGCCACAATGTACATCTAGTGATAGGAAGATAGTTCCTCTGTTTTTGAGTAAGTCATGGCAATCAGTCTGGTCTGTGGTATCACCAAGAAAAAGTCTTGAGCTCAGCAATTTCTCATTGTCAAATTTTCCACATTTTTTGGGAAGGTTAAGACTTGATGACTGTAATCTATCAGAGATTCCCAGTCATATTTGTGGTCTATCCTCGTTGAAGCATTTGGATCTAAGTGGAAACCCAATGATGAGACTACCAGAAAACATGAAGGATCTTATTATGCTCCAGAGTCTTGTGGTAGACAATTGCAGAACCCTCGTATTGATTCCAGACCTCCCACCAAGTTTGGAGGAATTGGAAGCAGAAAATTGCACATCATTGAAAATAGTAGGCAATTTACCAGATGAGTGTTGGGACTTCTATTCACTTTGTCTTTCGAACTGCAAGAGATTAGTTGAAGTTCAAAGCAGGTTCAATATAAAACCGTTGAGAAGTGTTGACATAGAAATGATCAAAGATATGGGCTTGTTCAATTTGGAATCCATTGGGAGCACTGATGAGGTCAAAATGCACAACTTTGCCACAGTTACAACCATGAAGGGTCCCCTCCAGGTTCTCTCTGTCTCTCAAGTTGTTATTATTATGATTTTTATAGCTTGTTATAATATAAGTGATGTGTATGAAACTGCAGGGACTGTATGAACGTGGCATATTTAGCATTTTCCTTCCTGGACACAACATCCCAGAATGGTACATGTACAGGAGCAAGGGTGACTCTAAGTTGTCTATTACTCTACCTTCACACCCCCATAATCTCAAGATCCGAGGCTTAAATGTATGTGTACATCTTCAAGTCAGTAATGATAGCAAGGGTCTTAGGTGGACCTACTTTCCAATCACATGGGCTTGTTCCGAAGAGCATAGTACATTTCTATGGCTAAGCAGATGGAGGTTTGGAGATGATGAATTGGAAGCTGGGGACAAATTACGTGTTTCATTAATTGAAGTTTCCGACATAAAGGAGTTTGGAATCCAGCTTGTGTATGAGCAGGATATAGCAATCCAACCAGAAAGAGCTTATTGGAGGCAGAATATCGACGTCGACGGTGATGAATATCCAAGACAGTTCTTTCTACATTTCGGTTTGTAGGTAAAAAAAAAAAAAAAAAGGGAGAAAGGGCGAAAAAATGGTTGTTGACCTTTACTTTGGACATGTGTCAACTTCTGGTTAGTTGTTGGCATTTTTATAATTTTAAAAATTATAATATATATATTATAATTTTAAAAATTATATATATATTTATAAATATTATAATTTTAAAAATTAAAAAAGGTTAATAACAATTTTTTTTCCCTTTCTCCTTTTTTTTTTTTACCTACAATGTGTAACCTTTTTTTTCTCCTTTCTCTTTTTTTTACCAGCAGCAACGTGTAACTTTTTTTTTTTTTTCTTTTCTCCTTTTTTTACCTGCAGCAATGTATAATGGTTTTTTTTTTTTCCTATTTTTCTCCTTTTTTTCGTTGCATCTTGTTTCTCTTCATCCTCTTGTTTAAGATGCATATTAGACACATGCAGTGTACATATTAGATATTATTTTTTAATTGAAAAATGTCGCACAGTTACCAATTTTAAATTGAAAATTGTCGTACAGTTTTAAAAACATATTAGAGTCAGTGTTTAATATGCCGATTTTAAATTGAAAATTGTCACCCAGTAACAGTGTCTAATATGTCAATTTTAAATTGGAAATTGTCGCATAATTTCACAAACATAATAGAGGCAGTGTCTAATATGCCGATTTTGAATTGAAAATTGTCATACAGGTTTCAGAAACATATTAGACACTGTCTAACAATGTATAATATGCCGATTTTAAATTGGAAATTGTCGCATAGTTTCGAAAACATATTAGACACTGTGTGATAATTATAGATTCGAAATCAATAATTGTGTGAGAGATATTGAAAATCAGTATTTGTAAAAACCTAAACAGATACTGTCATATAGATACTGAAAATCAGTATCTGTAAAAACCTAAACAAATACTGTCACACAGATACTGTGCGACAGTCATTGATTCGAAATCAGTAATTGTGTGACAATCACTAATTCAAAAGTGTTTATTATGTTGTTGTGATTTTAGATGGATTAAAGATTTGATCAATGAAAGAGAGATTCAACAACTAAAAGAAAGATCGATTCTTGGGGATCAGGAATTCCTTTCTTCAATCAGGAAGGAATGGATGTGGATATACTATCCAAATTGCTAACTTCATTTATAAACCTTTTACATCAAAATAGAAATCATTATGTGGATTGGTATGAATTTATAACAAATGCAATTTTTTTAGTCAGTATAGCTTATTTCGAAATCCTTATATCATCTTTTTTATATAAGCCTGTTAAACTCTACTGCGGTGACGATATTGTAGGGGAGGTTGAAAGATATGAAAGATCTCCCTCCAAGCCGTACATACGACTTTCATCGAATACGGCTTTCCACATAATTCTATATGTATCTATGAGATCAAGTATGGAATTCTGTTTACTCACTTTAAATTGAGTATCCTTTTCCTACTAGGATTAGAAATCCTGTATTTTACATATCCATACGATTGAGTCCTTGGGTTTCCGAAATAGTGTAAAAAGAAGTGCTTTGAATCATTGTTATTTGACTCGGATCTGTTCTAAAAAAGTCGATAGAAAATTTGGGCACCCAAATTTTATATAGGAGACACTTATCAACTTGACATTTTAGTGCAGAAAACTTTAAGCAAAAATTCAATGGGTATTGTTGACTTCATGGATATTTCACTAATTGCGATCCAAATTAGTTAATATCAATATTAGACATTGTGAGATAGTGTGCATATTGGACATTGTCAGATAGTGTGCATATTAGACACTGTCAGATAGTGTCTAAAATGCCGATTTTAAATTGGAAATTGGAAATTGTAAAAACCTAAATATATACTGAAATAGACACTGTCACATTGATACTGAAACATACATTGTCACACAGATACCAAAACAGATACTGTCACACAGATAATGAAACATACACTGTCACACATGTAAAAACCTAAATAGATACTGTCACACAGATACTGTCACACATATACTGAAACAGAAATGGTCACACATTTACTGAAACAGATAGTGTCACACAGATACCGTGAGACAATCATTGATTCGAAATCAGTAATTGTGTGACAATCACCAATTCAAAATTGTTTATTATGTTGTTGAGAGCATCATTAGTTTATACAAAAGTGTCAAAATGATAATTAACATATGCAAATTCAGTTTGAAAATAATAATAGTAAAATCAGTGATAGTGCGACAATGACTGAATTTACTGCATACCATACTAATTAGACACTGTCAAGCAGTGTGCATATTATACACTGTCACGCAGTGTGCACATTATACACTGTCAGACAATGTGTATATTATATATTGTCAGACAGTGTGCATATTAAACACTGTCGCACAATTACAATTTACAAACAAACAATTATAGGCTTTGATGAACCCAAAAAGCACTAAACCATTGCAGACATTTAAACTTACAAGCTACAAAAGGCAATATAGCAAAGTCAAAGATTGGGTAGATTTGGCAAGGATTTGGATCCTCTCCATTTTGTTGCTAAATCGAGAGGTCCATTTAAGAAATATTGGCCCTTTTATCATGATCGATCAGCAAACTTTTGGATACATCTTATTCGGTAGTGCAGTTTACATCATTAACATTTTTCTTTTGTCAAAAAGCAACCTGTAATAGTAACAATTTGAATCAGAACAAACACAAAACAACTTCAATATCAGTCAAAGAATTATAGAAAAACCCCAACCCAAGAAACACCTTTTTTTTTTTTTCTATATTTACATAAATAAATAAAAAATCATGAAAATATGTTGTGTAGATGCATGTGTACCTGAGGCGAGCTTTAGAGAGCTCCCAATAGCAGCGAGCATAGTGGCGAGCTAAGTGCACAGCTTTGGAGGCCGAAGACGCGAGATCAATAGCAGCAGCAGCAGCTTAATCTCTGAGTCCGAGACTGCTCCACCTCCTTCCTGAAACTCTTGCTGACAATTAGATTTTAGATACAAATTAACACAATCAGAATCACATACATACAAGACATGGATCGAAGATGGCACGTACATCTAGTTTCAAGTGCTTCCTCGAAGATTCAATTCCTTCGCTCTCCATTCGATCAATTTTCAATTCAGCGATGGATTGAACAAAACCTCCTTCAATAATAGCAATTAAAGCATTAAACTAAACATGAATTAAGAGGGTTGTATTCAATACGGAGTTTGATGGATTTTAATGGAAATTAAAAGTCTAGATGTATTCAACCTAGACTTTTGAAGAGTCTATAAAAGTTTAGTAGTATTCAATCTAGACTTTTAAAGAGTTTATAAAAGTTTAGTTGTATTCAATGCAGACTTTTTTAAAGTTTACAAAAGTCACGTGGTATTCAAAAAGTCATCGACTTTTAAACCATCAATTCTCCAGTCTTCTTCTTAGAGATTTCTATGGATTTCAAAATTTAACATTTTTTTTTTAGGATGGTGTAGTGTATATAGATTTATATAGACTTTTGTAGAGTTTTTTTAAGTGATAGACTTTTGCAAAATGTACAGATTTTCACAGAGTTCTAGAGAGTCTATAGAAATCCTTAGAAATCTGCAGAGGAGAGGTCGAATTTATAATGACTTTGAAATATATATTAAAGTCTTTCAAAGTCTATTAAAATCTATCATTAAATAAATTTCATAAAAATTAATGACTTTTTAAATATACTTAGACTTTTATTACAACTTTTTAAAAGTTATTATTGAATACTATATGACTTTTATAGACTCCAGTTAGTAATGTGTCCCCTGTCTTATTATTAGACAAACTAATTATTGGCTGATAAAGCAAATCTTATTTGAATCTACCTTTTCCTTTTCTTGTAGGAAAAATAAGATTCCTATCTATTTCTAGTGCTCGGTTTGTCCGTTTTTCCTTTCCTTGAGGATCAGTCTATTTTCATCACCAAATTTCTATGTAGAATATTTATATCTGCTTGCTTTGTAATAAAGTTTGTATCAAGTGTGTTTTATTGCTATTATGTAAACTTTCGATCAATGAAATTTATGATTCCTGCTATTATATCGTTTCTACTTACATGTTTTTATAATCCTTTTAAATATTTGTGTTTATTCTAGTTTGTTATTGTTTGTGGATAAACCCACATCGGTCCCACAGCCAATCATGGCTCGACACGTGGCCGATCAGATCCAACTTCAGGTCTGACTTTTCAACGGTCAAAGCTTGGACCTCCATGTTACCACATCGGCTCATCCTGGCGGATCCTTCATACCCGATCCGATCCGATCTGAGAATCTTCCAAGAATCCAGTGTTCATCTTTTTGGTTATTTGAGATCGGTTCGGCTCGGCATTGATGAACATCATCTTAAAAATCCAAGTCATAGTTGATTTCTACTTGACGGGATCACGGCACCATCTACCTGATCAGTTCGGCCCAATCATCTAAACATCTTATCCGATCGCACATGGGTTTCATATCTATACATGGGAACATGTGTTCGGATCGGCTCGGCCTCCCACCGCCATTCTGAGAAGATCACGTTGGGACGAACTGCCATACTCAAGTGCACCTGACATGATCTTCTGACAGATTAGATATTCCAGCTTACAGCCATAACTATTGGGGCATTCCACCTGATCTTCCATTCTTGCATTCAATGCAGCATTGAATGCAAAGGAGGTGGGTAGCTGTGCATGCTACTGTTCATGACTGAACGCGTGGATCTTTCTCAACCATTCATCCACATGCAGGTAACTTACTCTTCACAATTTCCCTTGACTATATAAACCAACTTATATGTACAAAGTTCAGGGGATCTATCTATCAAAAAAAGCAAACACATACACCAACTTTCACTCATAAAAAGCTTACCAAAAGCACACTTAATTTGCTGAGAATAAACCCAGAACATTTTACCTTGTTCTTCCCTATTCTCCCAAGTTCATCACCTGTTATTCCTGACTTTCATTCAAACACCTCTAAATACACATCACTGACTTCATCATCGGAGGGTGTTTGGCTGGTACCACACCGCACCAAGCTTCCAATTTCTGCGTGGGGCTATGCAATCTTGCATGCAGCCATGTTGGTCCGGTTGAGGCCCACTGCTACCCAACCTTACTCTGCGTTACAGCTGGTGACTGGGTACGAACCTGACGTTTCGTACTTACGCATATTTGGGTGTGCAGTTTATGTGCCAGTTGCGCCGCCACAACGTACCAAAATGGGCCCTCAACGAAGGATGGGCATATATGTCGGTTATGAATCCCCATCTATTATACGCTTTTTAGAGCCCTTTACAGGCGATCTCTTTACCGCCAGATTTGCGGATTGTCACTTTGATGAGACAGTCTTCCCGCCGTTAGGGGGAGATAAGAACGTCACCGTTCCTGAAGAACGACGTGAATTGACGTGGAATGTCCCCACTATGTCTCATCTCGATCCCCGAACCGCACAATGTGATAGTGAAGTGCGGAGAATTCTAGATCTACAGAGTGTAGTTCATAATATGCCAGACGCTTTCTCTGATCTAGCTAAAGTGACGAGATCACATATACCTGCTGCAAACGTGCCTGCAAGGATATCTGTCCCCGAAGGACGTGTCGTCCCAGATGGACGAGGTACGGCCATAGCGGCTAACCAGTCTTATGTCCCTGCCCAGAAGCGAGGTAGACCACTAGGTTCGAAGGACTCTTATCCCCGGAAGAGGATAAATTTGGCACAAACGAGTCCTCTTGACATCGCAATCTCAACCGATCCATCTCACGAAATAGTTCCGGATTATGGGTCCGTCCTGGAAGAGACGGTGTTGGGGGACGCTCCAACATCTGAACCCACTCCCGAGAACAGAGAGATCTCTATAAATTATGCATGCTTAAGTGAGCTCTGGAATCGAAACGAGATTATCATCGATGATATATTTGTATTCGCGGTAGCTACCGAAATCATAACTAGCGATGACATCGAACCTCGCTCCGTTGATGAATGTCAACGTCGAGACGACTGGCCAAAATGGAAAGAAGCAATCCAGGTCGAATTAGATTCCTTGATAAAGAGAAAGGTGTTTGGGCCTGTCGTTCCTACACCTTCCCATGTTAAACCTGTAGGATTTAAATGGGTATTTGTAAGGAAGCGTAATGAGAAAAACGAGATTGTAAGATACAAGGCTCGTCTAGTGGCGCAAGGATTTTCTCAACGCCCTGGGATTGATTACGAGGAAACATATTCTCCCGTAATGGACGTGATAACGTTCCGCTACCTTATCAGTTTGGTAGTTTCCGAAAAACTGAGTATGCAGCTTATGGATGTGGTCACTGCTTATCTCTATGGGGATCTTGATACAGAGATATATATGAAAGTTCCCGAAGGACTTAAGATACCCGATGCAAATAGTTCCAGACCACGGAACACGCTCTCCATTCGTTTGAGGCGTTCACTATATGGATTGAAACAATCCGGACGGATGTGGTATAACCGTCTAAGTGAGTATTTGATCGGGATGGGATATGTGAATAATGATCTATGCCCTTGCGTGTTTATTAAGAAAACAAGTTCTGGTTTTGCTATTGTAGCTGTTTATGTCGATGACATGAATCTAATTGGTACTCCTGAAGAGATCAAGGAAACTGCTAAACACCTGAAGTTGGAATTCGAGATGAAAGATCTTGGGAGAACGAATTTCTGTCTCGGCCTGGAGCTCGAGCACCGTGCAGATGGAATTCTAGTCCATCAATCAAATTACATCCAGAAGATGTTAAGGCGCTTTAATGAGGATAAAGCGAAGCCTTCTAGCACACCCATGATCGTCCGTAGTCTAGATCCTAAGAAGGATCCGTTTCGTCCCGCAGATGATAACGAAGAGATATTGGCACCAGAAGTCCCATATCTAAGTGCAATAAGCGCATTATTGTACTTGGCTCAATGTACTAGACCGGACATCTCATTCGCTGTGAACTTGTTAGCTAGATATAGCTCTGCGCCAACACGCCGCCACTGGAATGGCATAAAAGACATTTTCCGCTACCTTAGAGCTACGACGGATATGGGCTTATTCTATTCCTATGCATCAAGGAATGGATCGAACCCCCTCGATCCTCGGAACGATGCCCGCCTTGTTGGATATGCTGACGCAGGGTATCTATCAGACCCGCACAAGGCGCGTTCTCAAACTGGTTACGTCTTTACCATTGGGAATATAGCAATATCTTGGAGGTCAACGAAACAGACCCTTGTTGCTACCTCTTCGAATCATGCTGAGATTATAGCCCTTTACGAAGCAGTTCGTGAATGTATATGGCTGAGAGCAGTTTCCAAACATATTCGAAGTACGTGTGGGCTGAATTCCACCACTGATGAACCAACGATTATCTATGAGGATAATGCCGCTTGCATCGAGCAGATGAAGACGGGTTTCATCAAAGGAGACAACACCAAGCATATTGCACCGAAGTTCTTCTTCAATCAACAGCAACAAGAGCATCAGATGATTGAAGTCAAGCAGATCCGATCTCAAGACAACCATGCAGACCTCTTTACCAAGTCACTACCAAAGTCCACGTTCTTGATTCATGTTCGAGGTATTGGTTTGCGTAGATTGGCTGATTTACCTAGTATGTAATCTTCAGGGGGAGTCGACATCAGGGGGAGTATCCCGAAGCATACTCACTTGACCATCGTGTACTCTTTTGTCCTTCGTCCAGGGTTATTTTGTCCCACTGGGTTTTGTTACCTGGCAAGGTTTTAATGAGGCACATCTTGGCATGGTCACCCTACTCATACTACATCCTGAAGATGTGTTGATCTGATATATATGCATTTGCTCATCTTTTCCCTTCGACCACGGGTTTTTCCCATTGGGTTTACCGGGCAAGGTTTTGGTGTAGCAACTCTAATGCACCCCGCTCCCATTGACATACTATTTGCCTATGATCCAGAAGATATGACTTCACCTACTTTCGAGGTTCTGATGTAACTACTCCACACTCAAGCGCGTTGCACTCTTTTTCCTTCGACCAAGGTTGTTTTTGTTCCCACAGGGTTTTTATTACTTGGCAAGGTTTTAACGAGGCAACTTAGAAGCGCATAGCAGAGACAACACTAATGACATGGAATATCCAAGGGGGAGTGTTGTAAATATATTGTTATATGTGGCTATCCCTGTAATTAGTTGTAGGGGCATACTAGTAAATATACAAAACCTAGTAAACCCTACTTCTATATAAGGATATTTATAACATGAATAAGATAGACTGATCATATTCTCTCTGCCTCCTCTCTTCCACAAACCCTAATTTTCACATACTTTTACAACACAAATCTAAATATATAATTTTAAATAAAGGCTTTTTTACTCAAATATCACTTAGACTACAGAGAGTGTATTCCTGCAACACCTAATTTTTTTTTCTTGCCAATTTATCATCTAAAATTATCAATATATACCAATGTGGCACTTGTCATCCATATTTTTGTTAAATCATCAACTTTTTTCTCAAACTTCCTTGTTTGCCCTTAAGTATAATTAAATATTATTTTTATAAATTCGTTAAAATAGCTCGGGTCTCAGAAAAAATCACCGAAAAATCATACGGACTTATCTCAATGAGTACTAATTCGCTAAGGGATCAAAATATTATTTTTGACTTCTAAACTATTTTTGACAATCACAACTTCTTAAAATAAATTATTAAAATCTCAAAATAAATCTCAAATAAAATTTAAAAAATTTACGGAGTCTCACATCGGGGGTGAGGGTGGATTGGCTGGATTTGATTTTTTGTTTTTTTGTTTTTTTTTTTTTAAGTTTAGAGTTTTACTTGAATTTTAATAATGTGAAGCAGTTTTAAAGTTATTTCTTGATTTGTTTTTCTAGATTGTCATCAGTAATTACATAGAATGTAGTGGCCTTGACAAGTATGTAAAGCTGACAGTGTCACTGACATATCTTCATCACCGTCGACGTCGATATTCTGCCTCCAATAAGCTCTTTCTGGTTGGATTGCTATATCCTGCTCATACACAAGCTGGATTCCAAACTCCTTTATTTTGGAACCTTCAATTAATGAAACAAGTAATTTGTCCCCAGCTTCCAATTCATCATCTCCAAACCTCCATCGGCTTAGCCATAGACATGTACCATCAGTATGCTCTTCGGAACAAGCCCATGTGATTGGAGAGTAGGTCCACGTAAGACCCTTGCTATCATTACTGACTTGAAGATATACATATTCTTTTCCTGGCGGTGAATAAACAAGACATACATTTAAGCCTCGGATCTTGAGATTATGGGGGTGTGAAGGTAGAGTAATAGACAACTCAGAGTCACCCTTTCTCCTGTACATGTACCATTCTGGGATGTTGTGTCCAGGAAGGGAAATGCTAAATATGCCAGGTTCATACACTCCCTGCAGTTTCATGCACATCACTTATTTTATAATAAGCTATAAAAATCATACTAATAACAACTTGAGAGAGAGAGAACCTGGAGGGGACCCTTCATGGTTGTAAATGTGGGAAAGTTGAACATTAAGACCTCATCAGTGCTCCCAATGGATTCCAAATTGAACAAGCCCATATCTTTGATCATTTTTATGTCAACACTTCTCAACGGTTTTATATTGAACCTGCTTTGAACTTCAACTAATCGCTTGCATCCCAAAATATCAATAAATAATCGAAGCACCTTTGGTAAATTGCCTATTATTTTCAATGATGTGCAAGAGTTTGCTTTCAATTTCACTAAACTTGGTGGGAGGTCTGGAATCATTATGAGGGTTGTGCAATTGTTTACCACAAGACTCTGGAGCATAATAAGATCCTTAATGTTTTCTGGTAGTCTCATCATTGGGTTTCCACTTAGATCCAAATGCTTCAACGAGGACAGACCACAAATATGACTGGGAATCTCTGATAGATTACAGTAATCGAGTCTTAACCTTCCCAAAAAATGTGGAAAATTTGACAATGAGAAATTGCTGAGCTCAAGACTTTTTCTTGGTGATACCACAGACCAGACTGATAGCCATGACTTACTCAAAAACAGAGGAACTATCTTCATATCAGTAGATGTACATTGTGGCTGATTTCTAGCAGTTGTATTGACTTGAAAGCTGAGCTTTGAGCAACCAGAGAGAATAAGCTCCTTAAGAGATTCCAACATGGCAATACTTCTTGGAAGTTTTATGAGATTTTTGCAGCCTTTAAGATTCAAGGACACAAGTTTCTTTAGCTTTCCAATGGATTCATCAACCTCAGCCAAATTTATACAATATTTAAGAATTAATCTCTCAAGCCTAGGCAGGCCTGACAAGTTAGAGGTTGTGATAAGGCTGTGTGAATGACTGAGATTAAGGATCTTCAGACTTGGAAGAAACTGTTTAAAAGAGAAATAATTAGTATAATTAGAGAGAGAGAGAGAGAGAGAGAGAGAGAGAGAGAGAGAAGAGTTAGAATTAGTACCCTGGTTCCCTTCCAGACGTGTTCCAGGCAGCTATTCTGCAACTCAAGACCAACTAGTTTTTCCAAATTAAAATTGGCTGGTACTGATTTTGAATGGAATCCTTGCCACGACAACCATACTAAATGTTTTGGAAAATCTTCATAGCTTCCACTGATTTTTACATTATTGAGTAGGAGAATTTCAAGATTGTGCATCCTTCTAAATGCCTCTGTACTGAAGTCCACCTCATTTGAAGCAAGACTTGAATTGATTGAGAAAAAGTTAATTGGGTTCCAGGAGAAGAAATCAAGCTTGCGTCGCTTGGAAGAATTTTCACCAGAATCTTCAACATGGCATCGTTTTTTGTTACTTCTACCAATTATTGACTCAGTAGACTCATCTTCCATCAACAAAGGAACATTGAGCATGAAGCCCTTAATAGTGTCAGTACCCTGCCAACACATGAGAACGTTGGGGTTGTAACAAGTTATAAAAAATGCATAACACAAAAACCAATAGACACACATGAGGAGTATATATGTTTCTTACAGTTAACTTTCTCAAAAATATTAGACGCTTCTATATGATGCCACACCCTACTACGTTTTCCAGGGTCAAGTGATTCCTTGCGAATAATTCCCCTTCCCATATCTCTAAGTAATTGATGCATGACCAACTTATTCTCGAAATTAATTTTCACTAGACATCTGTCAACTAAATTTTCAATTCCACTCGTTGTGTTAAATCCTAAGCTGTCCAGTATTGTAATTGTATAATCCTTCTTCCTTCCTATGAAGAAACAAGCTATGTGAAGGAATAACTCTTTGTCATGATCATCTTGTAGAGAATCATAGCTTATTCTAATAACTTTTTGAATTTCTCCATGAGGAATCACTTCTAACTTCTTCAATTGATCTTCCCAGACATCTGCACCTTTTCCAGATAGAGAAGATCCTAGAACTTCAAGAGCTAATGGAAGCCCATCACAGTGTTGTACTACAGATCTTGAAAGCTCCATGTAGCCTTCAATAGGATGGTTTTGTCTGAAGGCATGCCAACTGAAAAGCTCAAGTGATTGACAATCATACAATCCTTGAACCTTAAACATTTTGCAAGTTTCACTAGAATTTAACAAATTTTCACGTCTAGTTGTGATGATAATTTTACTTCCTGGATGCAGCCAGTTCCGCATTCGAAGAATTGCATTGAATTGGTCCGAGTGGTCTACATCATCAACAACAATAAGAAGTCTTTTGCCATATACAGCAGATTCGATCATTCTCATTCCTTCATCTGTGCTGTATATTTCCCTTGCTTTCCCCTTTTGGATATCTGAAAGAAGTTGTCTTTGCAAGCAAATCAAATCACTGGGTTTTCCTGACCTTTCTCTATTTAAATCTGCAAGAAAGCTGCTGCCTTGAAATCTATTGAAGTTTTGGTTATAAGCAGCTTTGGCAATGGTGGTCTTGCCAATTCCGCCCATCCCACAGATCACAGCTACACCAACATCATTCGATCCATCTTTCAACCACATGTTTATGCCTTTCACACGATCATCCATTCCGACCACAAAGGGAGCAACATATAATGCTTTGTGAGCCAGTTTATTTCCAACCTCCTCAACAAGATCTTCGATAAACTTCCCCTCGTACCTATAAATATATTACTGATATCAACATATATGAAATAAATAAATTTTTCTTGGCCCAAAAAAAAAAAAATAAAAATAAATTTTTATTTTCTATATAGAAGGGTGCAACAACTGATGATAATATGAAGTTGAACAATTGATGATAATTAATTTTATCTTTAATAAGATATGAACAAATGAATCTTAAATTTAAATGTGCCAAGGTACATGAATTTCATAAAGAAGATTGAACAAAAATCCAACATTTATAATAAAAAGATGCCAACTTTAAAATGATTACCCATCTCCTAGAACCATCCCACCCAGATCTGCAACACTTCTAAGAGCTCTTTTCCAGTCTTCCACCTTGTCCATCTCCGCCTTGAAGCGCTGTTCATGTCTACCAAATGCTTCTGCAAAACTCCCACTCTGCTTCCGGACATAGATGGATCGACATGGTAGAAGACTGGCACAACCATGTGGCCATCAGTTGTTGTGCGTTTCATGATCATGGCAAGTTCATCCAAGCACCATGTTGAGGAAGCGTAGTCCTTGGAAAAGACAATAATGGAAACTCGTGACTCTTGTATGGCTTTCTGCAGCTCAGCCCTGATTTCTGCTCCTCTTTCAATTTCATCATCATCTCTAAAGGTGTGGAATCCTGCCCACTCCAAAGCTCTGTAGAGAAAATCAGTAAAACCCTTGCGTGTGTCTTTGCCTCTGAAACTCAAGAAGACATCATAGCTACACCTGTTTGAGGAGGAAGAAGCGCCCTGTGGGATTCTAGCAGCAGCCATTGAGAAGAAGAAGAGACCTGGGTATTATATGCAAATGGAGAGATGAGAATGGATGGATGATCAAAGTCAGCCACCTACCAAGAATGACGTCTATAGAATAATTAAAGTCAATGGCATCATTAGCACACACGTCTGAATTTGTCTCAAATCTAAATATATAATTTTTAATAAATGGATGAAACCAAAAGCATATGAAATCAGCAATTTAACAGATTTACAACAGTTTATGAATCTGAATAACTGTCATCCTTGAAAGAAGTTTTGGTGAGGGAAAGAGGAAGTTAGCATCATTGGCAAATGGGTATCTGGATAAACGGATTGGGACACATGATTCAATATGGCATTGGAGTTTAAAGGACTAGCTTATCTCCATGAAGATTGCAATTCAAATATCGTGATGACCGCAAGCTGTTCGATGAAATTCCCAACTGGACCATCCTGGTGGTGGCTTCCTGTTCTTGGCATCCTCGCCCCCTTCTCCACCGAAAATCTCAATGAATGTAAAACTGAGTGCATGCTTGAAAAAAGCTTTCTTCTTTTTTCTGGTTTTGGAAAGAAACTTCAGGTATATGCTTCAAACAAAGCTTCAGATATATCACATTCAGAGAGCGGAAAGGTATTGAAAGTTGATGAAGAACAGGAGGTGGGAGGCGGGTGGTGAAGCTGAAGAAGAAGAGGATGTTCAAGACGAGTATTTTTGAGAATTTTGTGAATCTTAATTTCTCTATCAAATAAACACGAAAATGAAATTGTTTTATGTTAAAAAAAAAAAAAAAAAAAAAAAAGTGGAATCATTTAGAGTTTTAGACTATTTGTATCAAAATAGTACATTCAATTAGGTTTGTCAAATTTTTCGTTTAAAAGTGATCACATGTCACACACATAATCACGTACATGAAATTATAAGATGTTGATTTCTTGAACAAGTTAGATAAGAATATATATATATATATATATATATTTAGAACTCTATCACAATCCCAAAAAAGGTACCTTTTGGTTGGACCACCTGGTACTAGAAGGAGGCCAAGCTAGGCGGGGCAGGTTGGTGGGGAGGGTGGTACATGATCACTTTGGGACAAAAAATGTGACATAACTCATGGAATGAGTCATTTTGACACAAAATGAAAGTTTATGGGGCAGAATGATATAAAAGAAATTTATATACTAAACTAGCACAACAATCAGCGTACGTTCATGTACTGTAGCTAAAAAATTAATTGTGGCACGATAATTTTGGCTAAGTGATCATGTGTAACGAGTAATATAACTGGAGGATGAACTATTTTGACACAAATGGAAGCTGCCCCTAAGGGAGCATAATGTCACAAAACAAAATTCATATCTTGAATTGACAAAACGATCAAAGTTCAAGTATTGTAACTAAAACTTTCCCTACTTGAAAACAATAGTTCAAACCAAAAAATGGAAAACAGTATTAAATTTCGCTTACCATTCACATTTTTTAAGAGGTTGTTAATATTAGTGACAAACCATAGATTTTGTTAGTCAAAATGATATGGACAAAGAGAAATACTGATTGCTCAGCGCTTCAAACTGATCAATTGACGGTTCACATTGATCCAGCCAACTGCAATTGGAGCTTAAATACACTATAAAATTTTAATCAACCCCATAAATATTATGATTCAAGTAGAAAATAAAGAAACAAATAGATCACTAGCTACATGTCAATTGTTGAGCGATTGGTACCTACGCAGATCGTTTGCAGTCTAAGATCCCCCTGACATATTTGAAAATTGTTCTTATTGCTATGGAATTTAGTTAGGGAAATTTTGTGAAATAACCTCATTTAATGCTCTTATAACTTTTTTGACCTTCCGCCACAAAATAATATTTTTTGGCTCTTTTGACACTTTTGGGACTAAAACACCCTTTCAGTCGCTATGTCGAACATATGGTGACGACATGGTGACCATATGTTTAGGGAGGCAGAGAGAAAGAGAGGAGAGACAAAGTGAGGCAGAGAGAGAGAGTAGAAGGGGATGGGCTGGGTTGCGATGGGGAAGGGGATGGACTGGGTTGCGACGGGGATGGGGGAAGGATGGGGTGGGGAGAGGTTGGAGGGATCTGGTTGGGGAGAAAGAGAAAGAGAAAGAGAGGAGAGGCAGAGAGATATGAGAGAGAAATTGAGGCAGGGAAAGGAGAGGGGCGAGCGGGCTGGGTGAGGGAAGGTGCGACAAGGACGGGGAAGAGGTGGGGGAGAGTTGGCTGGGGACAGAGAGAAAGAAAGGAGAGGCAAAGAGAGATGAGAGAGAAAGTGAGGCAGAGAGAGGAGAGGGGGTGGGGCTGGGTGGGGGAAGGGAAAAGGAGGAAAGGGCCGCGAGTAAGGGGGATGGCAGGGGCTAGGTGGTGGGGGAAAGGGTGGGGCTGGGTGGTGGGGGGAATGGTGGGCGGGGACTTGGTGGGGGAAGGAGGATGCCCCATTTTTTTTATATTTTTTTACTTTTTAAAATTCAATTAGTTTTATTTTGTGGATTTTTTTTTTGTTTCTTTTAGTTCTATTTTACAAATTTTTTTTATGATTATTTTTATTTAATAATTTTTTTATAATTAGTTTTATTTTTTAGATAATTATTAATACATCCACATTGAGCTACCTAATTCCTCTAAAGTCCTGCTCCTTAATCGGCCTTCCTAGCGAGTCCAATTGATTTTCTTCCGGCCCATATTTTATTTTGCCCGGTCCACATGCATTTTTATTTTCTTTCCCTTCTCCGTTTCTCTTTATGCCTCGCTCCATCTCTCTTCCACTCCTTTCATTTATCTCATTTCCCCCCATTCTCTCTCTTCACCATCACTCTTTCTCTCCTCAATGCATCGTCGCCCGGCCATGGATGGCGGCAAGACCTACCTCTTCGTGCTCGCCTCTTTCTTCCCATGGCCTCCGATCGTCTATCCAGTCACCAATAGTGACAAAACGACGTGAAAATCGAGAGTCAACTCCGACGGAGATCTACTTCTTCCGGCCACGACGAGGCACCAGACCTATCGGGTTTGTTCCTCTCGTCGTTCTGAACACAAAGGTACCCTCCGATCGCCCATTCACCTAGCCACGGCGGCGAATCGACGCCGAGAAGCTAGTGGCTTTCCGACCTATTTTTCAGCGAACTCGGCGGCGAATCAACTCGATTATGGTATATTCCTACTCCTCTGATCATGACCTTTCTTTCGCCCCATGGTCTTGCTTGTCAATTTTGAGGAATTATGATTTTGAAATTTTTATGATTTGAGTCAGTAACAATATGTTATTGTTTGAAGTTTTTAGGGTTTGAACCACCCCTTTGAGGTTGCATCAAAGGGATACTCATTCATTATAAGCTTCTCAAAGGCTCTGGTTGTTCATGAGGTATCTGATTTTTTTGTTCTCTTTGAAGTGTTTGTTTACCATAATATCATACTTATCTTGAGCTTCAGTATGAAATTATCATTTATAACTTTTCTTTTTTCTTTTCTTTTTCCTACCTTTTCTGTTCTCCTTTTGGAGTTTTTCTTAGAATATTCTACCTTTTTGTATGCGTGAAGTTTGGGTAATAACTATTAACTTTAGTAACTTATATAAATAAAACACATACCTGAGTTTACCACAGCACCACAGCTGCAACCATCGATGATTGAGAGTCAAGAATCTTCCTTGCACTTACAGACTTTTAACACAAACTACTTGATGGGGAGTAAACTAAATTGTGATTATTTGTGTGTAAGGGGATCTCGACTTTATATAGAGTGGCAGCCTATGAGTCTAACCCATAACTGAACTCATAAGATAACCATATTAACCTAGGACTCTAATTCATTGTCCTTTAAGTAATAGGAATCCCTTTAGCCTTAATAAACCAAAAATACATAAATCCATATAGGCCCCAAGGTATAATTCTAATTGAACTCCTGATCTTTACTTAGGCCACAAAACCCTTAGGAAACTATGAGACCACAATAGGTTGTGTCGAAGTACAACTCCAACATTCTCCCACTTGGTCGAATAGGTACCAATGTAGCTTCAGCATTGATCCTTTAGTGTGCACATAATTCAATTGAATTAAATTCCTAGCATGCCTCTTGTCAAATAAGACCTGTTACATATATAGAGCTTCAAAAACTTTTGGACTTACATTATCCAGCTTTAGAAACTACATATGCAAGAACTCATATCCACATGAGATGCCAACAAGACAATGGAAATAGAATGATTCATGTATCTTCCTGATGTGTTACTTGAATGCATATGGAAATGCTTAAGATATTATCATTCCACTAGATCCTCGTTTATCAGATTTCAATAAATCTGCCTTTATGTACTTAATGAAACAGCACATTAAACTTTAATGAATTTTATTCAGCAAAACAAAGATAATTAAAACAACCTATAGCATGCTTTCTTTAGCTGAACATCAACTTTTATTCATAAGTATCTCCTTAACTTTAAGATATATCCATGAATCACCAACTTAAAAGAAAACAAATAACTTAATCAAAATATTAGCAAATTAAAAGCTAAAAAAAACTCCCACTAAATTAGAGTATCTTGAAAACTGGATAGTACCCCCATGTTGGTGACGTGCTTCTGAAAAACTGAATTAGGGACAACTTTATTCAATGGGTCGGCTATCAAGTCTAGGGACCCTTTCACAAATATAAAATTCACTTTATGCATCACTTTAAGAACTCTTGAATAATGGTTTTGATGATTAAACAAGCAATATGCAATAACATAAGCATTAACGTACATGTCCTAACAAAAATATGTACCTTCATAACATCAATGCATCTGAGAAATCTCTTTAATGGATATTGTATTCCAAAATTTTTTATAGGTACAAGAAAAACAAAGTGCCAAACAACCAAATAAAAATCTTATCTCAATGAAAACATAATTATTAATTTATAGCAGAAGAGTTCATGACTGAATATGAATATAAGCACACCAAACCAATATGCGAGAATAACTTCAATTATCCTTATTAGTCCCAAAAATTGCTTTTGACCGGATGATGATTCAAAGAATATCATACATATTTCTTGAGTGATGATTCCTTATTTTCTTTATTATTCTAGATGATGGGTGGTTATTTTAGAATATAATGTATGACCAAATAACATGAATAAAATTAGTGGCTTACAATAATTACTGACCATGGATGAATGATATATAATAAAGGCTTATTCACACCATTGCCCCCTGTAAAATACACTTTTTCTCACTTTACCCCCTGAAACTTAAATCCTCTCACTTTGCCACCCGAACTACACACCATTGTTGCAAAAGACCCTATGCCGTCAACTCCGTCCAGTAGTCCGTTAAAAGAGCTGACATGGCGCTTACGTGGAGGGGTATTTTAGTCTTTTCATCGTCTTTGATCGAGCATGACTTGGACTGACACTAGTCCAAGTGACTTCCACATCAGCTTTTGTGGGGCCCACCACAAACTGAGTCTTCAATTAATTCAAAAATTTGCACGCACTCACTCACTAACTGAGCTTTCATTCCAATTAATCCAAAAATTTGCACTCAAGTCTTCTCACGCTCTTAGGTTCTCTCCTCTCCCTTCAAGTCTGTAGAAAATTCACATCATTCTGAGCAAAAGAATCGATTGTATAGGGTTTTTTCACAAGGATTCCCTGACTTGAAGAGATGGTGGTACTTAGGGAATCTAGAGCTGAAGGACCAGTGGAAAGTAAGTGGACCCATTCCTTTTGGTGTGTGAATCGATGGCAGCGGTCCTTATCTTAGGGTTTTTTATTGGATTTTTCTCTGCTTTAAGGGTTTCTGTTGCTTTACCTACGTGTGAATGGGTCTTTAATGTCGGACTGTTAGGGATTTTATATTGCTTTTAAGGGTTATTGGAATTCAGTTAGTGCTTTTGTTTGTCTTTATGTGTAGGTTGAGATTCTCTGTCAATTTATTACTATGGAAGACTTGCACTATATAATCCTATAAAATCCTATAGCTAGGTAGTCCCTATAATATGTGTTTGTTTGTGCAGAAAATACGTTTTCTCTATGCAGTAGTTTCTTTGTTAAATATTGTGCTTTCTTGGTACTAGTACTTGAATAATCTTTGATTTGGTTTAAGTGTGGTTTAATTATGCTTTGAATTTTTTGGAAAAAACAAAATATTGTGTGAATGATAGTTGTCATATTTTATAACCAAAACATCCCCTCTGCTTTGTCTTGTACGTGAATAGTATTTGACTTAGTTTAAGTGTGCTTTAATTATGCTTTGAACTTGTGTGAATTTGTTGGCAAAAAAAAAAGTTATGTGAATGATAGTTGTCCAATTTTATAACCAAAATATCCCCTCTGCTTTGTCTTGTACGTGAATAGTATTTGACTTGGTTTAACTATGCTTTAATTATGCTTTGAATTTGTTGGCAAAAAAAAAAAATGTCCACTTTTTGTTGTCTATGTAATACTATATAGGTTTCAGTGCATATAAACATGTAACAATTATTTCATGGTTAGTAACAATTCATTTATTTATTTTTTTGTTGTTTGTAGTTTGTGATGATGAAGTGACTTTTAAGGTGTACCATGGGGGTGAACTAGTAGAGTTGGATGGCAACAGTTCATATGTAGGTGGTAGCATCAGATATTTTGACCATTGCAGTGTGGACTTTATGTCCCTTCTAGAGTTAGATGAAATGGCTAAGCTTTTAGGCTATGAAAATGTGAGATTCTGGTTTAGGGGGACTGAAGGGATGGTAATGTTGACAACTGATAAGATGGTGTGTGATTTAGTGGAAGGAATACCACCTGAAAGGCGTAGGGAGTTGAGCATTTATTTAAAACACCAGCCTGGGTTTATAAAAAGCACCACACTAGATGATTTTATTAATGAGGCAATACAGAAAAATGGTGATAATGTTGAGGATGCAGATGTAGAAGACAATGAGAACCAAGATGATCAATATGAAGGGATTGCAGAGAATGTGGGCCAGAATGAGGACACTGAGAGTGATGAAGACTTTGAGGATCCTGGATATGAGCAGAGTGACGAGGACTTGAAGCTGTTGAAGGAGGATGATGATTTATTTGATAGTTATGTGGACCATACAGCACCTGACAAGCTAGATTTAGATGAAAATGATCAGATTTCGGATTCTACTCATTCTGAGGGGCTCCATACTCCAGAGGATTCATCAGAGAATGATGATGATGTTTATGAAAAGCCATCATTTGATTTATCCAAGTGTCCAGTATTTAGACCTGAAGTGGACATGAAAAATGTGCAATTTTGCCTGAAGATGAGATTTGCTTCTGCCACAATATTTAGAGATGCAGTGAGACAGTTTTCAATACAATCTGAGAGAGAGTTGAAGTTTGTTAAGAATGATCCCACTGCAATCAGGGCAAGATGTGTCCATAAGAAGTGTCCTTTTGTGATTTTTGCATCTGCAATAAATGGGAGCCAAGATCTTATTGTGAAGACCTATAAGGGTGTGCATTGGTGCTCAAAGTCTATAACAAACAAAGCTGTCAATGCTAATTATATAGCAAGGAGGTATGCATACCAACTAAGTTGTAATCCTAACTGGAATTGTCAAGCATTCAAGGAACAAGTATTGAATGCAAAGTCAAAATCTCTACTGCTAAGGTTTATAAAGCCAAAGAAAAGGCAGCAAAAATCATGGAGGGCACCTACACAGAACAATTTGAAGCCTTATGGGATTATGCAGATGAGCTAATGAGGACTAATGTGGGCAGCACAGTGGTGATCAAGTCTGAACTAGAGGGTGATAGGCCTAGATTCCAAAGAATCTACATATGCCTTGCTGCCCTAAAAAAAGGTTTTATTGAGGGGTGCAGACCATTCATTGGGTTAGATGGCTGCCATATAAAAGGACCCTACCCTGGTCAGATTCTAGCTGCTGTGGGGGTTGATGCCAATAATGGCATGTCTATTGCCTATGCAATGGTGGAAGTGGAGAATTACAGCAGTTGGAGATGGTTCCTAGAGTTGTTGGAGAAGGATCTGAAGATAGAGAATAGTCATGGATATGTGTTCATGACTGATAAGCAAAAAGGGTTGGTAGATGCAATAGGTGATCTCTTCCCAAACTCAAAGCATAGACACTGCTTGAAGCATCTTTATGCAAATTTCAGTGGAGTTCATAAGGGCCTTGCATTGAAGCATCAAATGGAAAATATAGCAAGGGCAACTTGTATTCAGTGGTTTGATACAGAGATGAAGAAAATGCTTGACATGGATGAGGCAGCATTTAAATGGCTACATGAGAGGCCTGCAAAGCATTGGGCTTTATCTCATTTCAAGACTGATGTTAAGTGTGACAAGCTCCTCAACAATTTTTGTGAGGCTTTCAACAAAGCAATTCTAGGAGCAAGAGATAAGCCTATTCTCACAATGTTAGAGAGAATAAGGCTATACTTAATGTTGTTGACAGCATCTAGGCGAACAGGAGTTGAGCGGTGGCATCATGACATTGGCCCTAGGGTGTTCAAGATAGTAGAAAAGCTTAAGGAGGAATCACTCTGGTGCATACCAAGGTTTGCAGGAGAAAACAAATTCCAGGTGGCAACACATGAATTCACTACTCATGTGGTTGATCTGACAGCTCATACATGCTCATGCAGAGCATGGAATGTTAGTGGCATTCCATGTGTGCATGTCTGCTCTGCCATTAGCCATTATCATGGGGATCCAATTGACTTTGTGAGTAATTATTATAAGAAGGAAGCTTACCAGAAGACTTATAAGCCAATGATTGAGCCAATGACAAGTCGAGACATGTGGCCTAAGGGTGACAAGACTCCACTGATGCCACCTGTGTATCATAAGCAACCTGGAAGGCCTAAGAAGGTTCGGGTTAGAGCTACAAATGAATTTCGTAGACCACCTAGTCAACAACACAAACTAAGGAGGTTCAACTTGAAGATAAAATGCAGCAGATGTGGACAGGAAGGCCATAATGTGAGATCATGTCCTAAGGAAAAGCAAGGAGGAAGCAATCAGGTATCTGAAAATTGATAAGAAAATTTCAAACTATTATTGTGTTTAATGAGTCATAAATTTTTTAACCTATGTAGTACAAGTGAATAAGTCATAAATTTTCTTACTTGTTTCAGGCTAGTACATCTCAATCCACCTCAGTGGTAGGGCAGGATAAAGTTCATAAAACAAGGGTGAGTAGGTTGCATCTTTATGATGTATTTAATAGAGTTATGGGCCATTGAATGAATAATATTGGTTTTTGTGTAGGTAAAAAAAGGTGGAGGTCAACAAAGGCCCACAAGGCAGAGGTCCAATGCATCCTAAGCTGCCCAAGGTCAACAATCTCAACCCTTGACTCACTTTGCCCACAGAGATGTCCAGCATGCCTAAACAGTACCATCTCAGCCCTTGCCTACTCAACCCAATGCCATGATTGCTGAAGCATCCCCATCCCAAGTCACAGGACATAAGAGAAAGATGAACCCACAAGCAAAAAAATGGATGCCTAGAGGAAGATAGATATAAAGCTAACTTGTGGTGTCCTTCAGTATGGAACTGAATTTATGTTTTAGTCTTAGGTGTCTTTGAATTGCTTTTGGAGTTAGAAATGGTGAATGGTTAGAATTTTTTTTGAAGTTAGATATGGTGAATGTAATATGAACTGCTTTTGGACATGACATAATGTTGTAAAGTCTTGTCTATGGTGATGTACTACTTTTGGAGTAAGAATCCAAGTTATTATGTTAACTGGTTTGGTACATGTAAATTTCTATATGGTATGAACTTATTTTGGATGTTTTGGAATGTAATTTAACAGGTTTGCCTTGTAAATTTCATTGTCAACGCAGATTGGTTCTTGTTACTCAATTGGTAGTGATTATCCATTTTGATGCTTTGTTGTGAAAATGCTCTAAAATGACCATTTATAACATACTATTTTTTTTCCTGCAAATTTTAAGTGCACAATATGTAAGTCAAGTTCTACAAGTGAGGCCTATTTTCCTTCATTTTCTTTCATGTAATCATGTTCTAAAAATCAACATTTTTTCAAAGCAATTTTTTTTTTTTTTTCATGTGATTCCCAATTGCAAAATATGTCCATAACGTTTCAGAAATGGAAAACCAAAACAAAGAGGCTGATTTCTTCAAGTTGTCTTTCATTACACCATTGCAATGCTTTTTTTTCTATAGAAGAAGTTTGTGGGGTTAATGTGTTTAGAACAATGACGGCACTGCAAGAAAATGATTGAATCTCTACTCTTTGGATTTGCTCTGTTTTGCTATCACTGTATCATTTCTCTATGCGTTCTAATACATCATTTATATTCTGACCACAATATTTTCCATAACATACTAGTGGTGAAAATGCATGGATTGGCATAGATGGTAACACTAGTGCGATAATTGACGTGAAAGAGAAAAAGGTAAGTGGATAGTCTTAACATTCTAGTGGATTAGGAAAAGAGGCTGATCTAAAAAATTCATTACACCATTTCAAGTCGTCTTTCTTGGCGGTGAGACGCAGCATGAAGGAAGCTCGAGTCCTAGTTCTGGGCTTCGACGGTGCGACGTGGAGGAGGTGAGCTTGCTGGTAGGTGGAGCTCGATCGGGGCTGCTGGTGGCAGCGCGCAGGGTGGACTCCAGAAAGAGAAGGAGAGAGGGGAAGAGAGAGGAGAAAGAGAAAGGGGTGGGTCCCACAAAAGCTGATGTGGAAGCCACTTGGACTAGTGTCAGTCCAAGTCATGCTCAAAGACGATGAAAAGACTAAAATACCCCTCCACGTAAGCGCCACGTCAGCTCTTTTAACGGACTACTGGACGGAGTTGACGGCATAGGGTCTTTTGCAACAATGGTGTGAAGTTCGGGTGGCAAAGTGAGATGATTTAAGTTTCAGGGGGCAAAGTGAGAAAAAATGTATTTTACAGGGGGCAATGGTGTGAATAAGCCTATCATAAATATGCAACACATATGTAATTGAATGCTATATGCCTTTTGTGCCGTAAGTAATTCCAAGCAATACCCATGTCAGTAAAGGAGAGAACCAAACACCCATCACAATAGGGTACATGAAAAACAACCAACAAGGCAAAATAGCTCATGTATGAATTTCCTTCTCAATCTTTGAATAATATACCAATAAAGAAATTCAAACGATACATATATAATTGAATGTACCTATCAGATAATCAAAATAGATCTATTTTATTTTGAATGAAACTGTAATCATTATATATATGTGTGCATACTAATTAAACAATGTTCTATCAAATTAATTCACATAAGCCAAATCAAGAATCACACAACTCATGTATATGATCACATGTCAATTATAAGCCATTTAATGCTAGTGCTTCTACTAGAACAATGTTTCATCCAATAAAATTAATCATCCATAATAATATTTAATAGGAAGCAAACAATACATGATATATCATAGATTAGTATATACTTAGATACCCAAGTCTCTTTCGAGTGATGATTTATTTTCCTTATTGGTAATTTTATAGTCCAAGCCAGAAGGGTTTGTTATATTTGGACATCCAAAACCAATCTAAATAAGATACATACAAGTTACCCCCTTATATTCATAATCATATATAAGTGACCATTAACCCTTAATTAAGTTTACAAAACTTTTAGCTCCCACGCACTAATCAAAGGTCTCACAAAGCCATTTATAAAGTAGAAATTTAATGAACATATCTTCCCCCAATTTCTACTATAAGAACAAAAACAAGAATAAACAGTCCATATATGATAATCACATAAATGATTGGAGAGCCTTCATCACGCTGCAATAAGATTGTTAATGTGTTAACTAGGGGTGTGATTTGGATTGGAAAATCCGATTCCTATCCGAAAATTTCCAATTTTATTCCGAAATCCGAAAATTCCGAAAAAAATTGGATTGGAATTGGAATGTTTATGTAAATTCCGATTCGGATCCGAAAAATTCCGAAATGTTCCGAAGGAATTCCGATCCGATATTTCCGAAATTATGCCAATTTATTCCATATTTATATTAATATTATATATTTTATCATTTATTTAGTATGATACATATAACATATATTTTAAAAAAGATGACTAATACTATTAATATAAATATATGTACATTATAAATATATGTGTATCATAATAACATAAATGGTAAGTTGGTAACACAAACACCCACATTTTTCCGTACATGTAATTACTATTTTTTTTTTTTATTAGGGAGGGGAATTGAAGATATGGGGCAATTCTACAGTTGTTCCAACTGAAATATCCCACCAATTGTAATTACTAATTACTAAATATTTAAGCTTATTATATTCAAAATTTCAAACATGATATATATATATATGAGTAACATGTATCTACTAGTGACATTTATTCTAACAATGTTGGATGAGGTCCAAAGATTAATCCCCCACCTCTAAGATATGTGCTATTAAGCCTGTTATACATTCATAGTGACATTTATTTCTCTTATATATTATGTGTGTTATAATATATAATATATACCATTAAACATACACAATATATATCATACATAATTTATTTCTTAAGTTAATGATTATAACACCCAATTTTGGGCTTGCGCTTTCTCTGCAGCCCTAGTGATTTTTCTGTTTTCTACTTTGGCCCAATTTTCTCTTTGCCGGCCCATTTAATTTTCTTCCGGTCCACTGTTTTTTTTCAAATGCCATTTTTACCCTTATTGTTATAAATCGTTATATTTGAATGTCGCACGATCATAGTTGCTCTGTGTCTCTGCTCGTAAAACTGAGCTTCGTTACTCGGTCGATCAAGCTTTGTCTAGTCGATCTGGTATGGTTTTTGTCTCTCTCTCTCTCTCTCTCTCTCTCTCTCTCTTTCTCTCTCTCGGTTTGTGCTTCATCTGGTACGGGTTTTGTATTGTTGTTTGATTTCAATTTCTGTATTTTTGGAATTTTAGATTGATTGATTGAAGATTTTCGATTCAGAATCCGTTTGTTTTTGGCTCTCTGTCTCTCGGTTTGTGCTTCATCTGGTATGGTTTTTGTATTGTTCTTTGATTTTCGATTTTTGTATGTTTGGAATTTTACATCGATTGAAGATTTTTACGTTTAGAATCTGTTTGTTTTTTGTTTTGATTAATGATTTTAGGGTGTGGCTTTTGTTTTATTTTTTCATTGTGATTGTTGTTGTTATTAGAATTGGTACTGTTTGAATTGTTATTGTTATTGTTACTGCATGTTCGTAACTTTTTAGTTTTGGTTTTTTTTTTTTTTGCTTTTTTAGGTATCATGGATTCAAATTTTGTTGCGAGGGTTATTTACTGTTCTCAGACTATGGTTTTGCCACTGTCTGTTAGTTGGAGTTTTTGTGGTTTGTGCAATTTGATTTGCACAAAGTTTAGTATGTTGAAGATTGGTTCGTTTGTGTTGAAATATGTTCTTGACGGTCAATCTGGATATGTATTGGCAGATGATCAGGACTTGAAGATGTTGTTTACTTGTTTGTCATTATTCAATGCACAAATAGTTGATATTTTTGTTACTGACAGTGGTTCTAGTAGCAATTCTTTGTGTTCTGCTGATAGTGGTGGGATTTCAACAAGTGATTCAGCAATTGTTGAAAATGATTATCTAGGGTGTTATAAGGCTGAGGCGGAGAAGGTTTATTTGACCAAGGCTTAGGAAGGGTATATTGAAGGTGTTGGTCAAAGATGTGAAGGTGGTGTCATCGAGTTTAGGGAGAAGTTGTGCAAGTATGCTATTGAGATGGGTTTTAAGTTTGTGTATATTAAAAATGAAAAAACTCGTGTGTATGCTGAGTGCTTTAAGAAGCTTTATGATGGTTGTCATTGGCATGTAAAGGCGTATCTTTGTAGAGTCAATGGTTGTTTTTACATTAGGCATTTGGATAATGTTCACACATGTCGTGGTGTGATTCGGGAAACAAAGTCTGAAAGATTGGTTTCTCGTATTGTGAAAAGTATTGTCGTTGATGATATTAGGTCTAATCCTGGGAAGAGGCCAATTGATATTGTGAAAGACATTAAAAATAGCTATGGTTTAGATGTGTCATACCGTACTGCCTGGTATGCTAAGGAGTTGGCAAAAGATGTTGTTTATGGTGATGACAAGGAGTCGTACAAGCAGCTTGTTTGGTATTTGAAATCTTTGGAATTGAGTAATGATGGTACTGATGCGAAATTGCAAGTGGATGGTGAGACACAATGTTTTCAGAAGCTGTTTATCTGTTTTGGTGCTTGCAAGAAGGGATTCATGGCATGTAGGCCAATGCTTTTTCTTGATGGTACTTTTTTGAAAAACAAGTTCAAGGGCCAATTGCTTGCTGCTACTGGAAAGAACGGAAATGAAGGTAATTTATTTGCTTTTAATGTGATTGTATTTTGTGAATTTGGTTTGTTTTCATTTTGATTTGAAGTGTTAAAACTGTCTGATTTAATTGCTACTGTCAATTAGTAGCTTTCTTATAATGCTTTGTTTTTGTAGGTTTCTATCCTCTTGCCTTTGGAATTGTGGATTCGGAGACTGAAGATAATTGGACGTGGTTCATGGAAAGGTTGGCTGATGTTTTGGTTCCTCAAAAGCGGATAGTTACTTTCATTACTGATCGGAATGCTGGTCTCATCAATGCTATTGCTACTGTTTTTCCGGGTTGGCCTCACAGTTTTTGTTTTCAGCATTTGAAACGTAACCTTGCAAATAGGTATCCGACAACACACAATAAGTATATGCGTGAGAGGGTTTTATATTTGTTCATGTGTTGTGCTTATGCACGTACTGAGGAGGCATTTAACTTATCTACTGGGAAGCTGGAGGCAGAGGGTGGTCGTCCTGCTATTGACTTTTTGGCATAAGCATCATATGAAAAATGGTCTAATGCGTTTTTTAAAGGTAACAGGTATGGGGAAATGTGCAACAATGTGTCCGAGTCATTTAATTTTTGGATTTTGGAGCTGAGGTCCCTCCCCATTTTAGATATGATTGAAGGCATTAGAACCAAAGTGATGGAGAATATGGCAAATCGAAAAATAGAGGGAGAATCGTGGTCTACTGAGCTTTGTCCTAATTTGGAACTGAAGTTGAGAGAGAGATCCAAAGTTGGTTTGCACTGGAAGGTGATTCGATCTTCATCTCATGTCTACCAAGTTGAAGGAAAGGTGACTGTGTGTGTAGATTTGGAAAAGAAGCTTTGTTCATGCCATGAGTGGCGTGTTTCAGGTTTCCCTTGTGCTCATGCTTTGGCTGCCATTCAGAGACATGGAGCTTCAATGTACAGTTTCATTGACAGTTATTTCAAGACGGAGTCTTTTAAGGGTTCTTATGAGTTTCCAATTTTTTCGGTTCCAAATATTTCTCAGGCATTATATGATTTTAGTCAAGATGCTATGATAGTTCAGCCTCCTATTACTAAGAGACCTTGTGGTAGGCCAAAGACAAACAGGGCGAAGTCTATAGGTGAAGAAGCTGCTCGTGCCAGAAAGTGTAGTCGCTGCGGAAAACCTGATGGTCATAACCGGAAGACATGTAGAGAGCCAATTTAGTTTTATGGTTGCTCTAGGTTTTAGTAATAATGGTACTGCCTGACAGTTTATTGGTTTATAGGTTTTTAAACAATTGAGGAAATTTTATGCATTGGCAATATGTGACTTGATTAATAGGAGCCCATTTGTAAATGATATTTTGGATAGATATTTTTTGTTACTGTTGCATAGTAACATTTTGTTACTATGTTTTTTTGGCTTTTGGAAATGATATTTTTTCATCTCTTAATTTTTGTTTATGTTATTCTTATGATTTTAAATTGTTGTGCTTGTTTTAATATGGTGGTTTGTGAAGTCCATGCATGTTTTGTGGTTCCCTTGTTACTGTTTTAATCACGTTATTTGTTACTGTCTGGCAGTGGCAATTGCATATTGTTACTGCCTGGCAGTGGCAATCTCATATTGTTCCATTGTGTGGTAGTGTCAACCTGTTATGCATTTTAAAATTCAATATAAAAAAGACAAAAGAGTTCAACATAGAAATAAAATTCTGCAATATGTTTGAAACAAAAATACATAAACTTGAATTTTAAAACATAAAAAAGCAGTAGGTAAAGTCCTTCTTCGGCACAGCACAGAGTGTGATCAGTCCTTGATCTGGATTTTCTTGAAGTATTGAAGTTGCTGTGAAGTCCAGCTTTGTTCATGGTTAATGAACCTTTCAATTACATTTGCTTTGAACTTTTGAATGTCCTTTTTTGTGATTTTGTTGTTATTCAGCTCTTCTTTTGAAAATTTGTCCATATAATACATGACAAAGACCCCACAATCCAATCTACAAATTATAAAATTGAATGGCATCAGTTTAAGATTATTTTTTTAATAATTTTGTTGAAATTGATCTGTATGCATATGGTAGACAACTTACGATGTCTCTGACTGCTGTGGACAAATTTTAGATTGGTGAAGTTCGTAGTCATTGCTGAAGTCTTTCAACCATCTGAGTGTTGCTTCATTGTCATCTGTGAGCTCAACTTCAGTGAATTTGAGCTCTCTTGCAGTGCTTCTTTTGTTTAGCTTTCTTTTTATTCTTGATTCTAGAATACTATCCGCTACTTCCTGCATGACATAGATCCAGCTGTCCACGCGCGCTTTCTGCATTTTAAAGTACATTGTTCTTAAAAATTTAAACACATTTCATATCAATCTTTAAGTCCATAGAATTTAGTTTTATGAAATTTAAACACATTTCATACCAGTCTTTGAGCTTTTTTGTAGCATATATCCATCTCGATCCTTTTTTGCTTCAGGGGGTTGAAGTGAAGCCAATTTCCTGCATCCTTGTCCATCATAAGTAGTGTATGATGAAAAGCTTCAGAAGTGACCATTGAGATGAATATCTTGTCCGACTTCCCCAAGCAATTAAGGAGAGGTTCAAAAAGGAATTGTTCTATCCCCAACTGATCATCTTCTGCATCCTTAATCTGTTATTGAATTGCCACTGACTGTCAGTAACAATGATGAAGTCTTGGTTAATTTTGAGTAATGAAGTTTTAAATAAACTTACTGAAGCAAAGGTTGTGAGGAATGTTGACTTTGCAGGTGTTTCAGATTCTATTTTGTCCATTTCCTCTTGCAGTAGTTCTCTAAATGCATCAATCACCTAGTATGCAAGATTTAAACAATGTTAAGTAGTTTACAATAATTTTTACTCTTTAAATTAATTTGAGTTTGCGTAGAAATTGGTCTTACATTATTTGCCACTGCATTGTCCATGATCAAGTTTAGAACATCTTGTCTAGAGATTGCACTGATTCCACCTTCTCCTTTTTGCCATAGTAAGGTGCTGCATAAATAGTATATTGTAGTCAGTGTGTGTCAGTAACTTAAGCTATTGTTACTGCCTGGTAGTGGCAATCAGGTGTTTTAAAATTCAACATAAAAATGGAATAGTACCTGTGTGGGGCATTTGTCCAAAATTCAATTAAGAGTTGTTGAACTCTTTCATTCAATAATTTGAAGACCGGATACTTTGACCACTTTATGTTTTCGAGATTTGGTCTTTTTGTAGCTTGTAGTGTTTCTTGGGTCAGGTCCAGGTCCAAATCAAAGTTTGGTTGTTCACTTTTTCCTTTGCCTTTTTCAGCTCTTGTCTTTATCTTTCTTGTTTTGTGTGGCAATTCTGGTACGTCTTTTCTTGCATCTTTCTTCTTCTTCCTTGGTTCAAAGTTGTATTCATATATATCATCAACCTTCCTAACTCTGTCTTCTCTCTCCTTTAACCTTCCCATCATTGAGTATTGTACAATTGCAAGGCAGGGAGAAGACTGTTCAGGTTGATTCTCTGCAGGTTGATTGGGAGTTAATTCAACTGATGCAGCATTCTCAAAGGCAAAAGATGGTGAAGGCTCATCTTGATGCTCAGAAGAGTCTTCAGCTGTATGCCCTTGTTGAGGAGTCCTTGCAGCTTGAGGCTCATGTTGATGCTCAAAAGAATCTTCAGCTGGATGCTCTCCTTCCATTTGCTCGTCTCTTTCAGGTGAGATAAGTGGGCCTGACCTTTGTGCTTGGCACTCAATGTTCCCACTGTTATCCAACTTCTCTATCATCTCTTTCTTTCTTGAAATTGTTTCTTTCAGCTTCTCAATCTCTTCAAAGAGTGATTTTGTTTTGGCCTCTTGGACTTGTTGTTCCTCTATATCACTTCTTCTCTTTTCTTTCTCTTCATTGAGTAATTGCTTAACTTTGTTGTTCATCATTTTCAATTTCTTATTTTCTTGGCTCAGTTCATAATTGTCACTTTTGATTTTCCCAATTTCATCCTTTGCAGTGAGAACCATTTGCCAATAACTAGCATTTTTCTCATCAAGTATGGCATTGTAAGTGGTGAGTTGTTTAATCAATTTTTTGCCTGTGACTTCATCTTCATCTTCATTGTGATCTTCATCTTCATCTTCATTTACCACTAATGTCTTTAATTCCTTTATGACTTCTTCATAGATGTTACGGAATTCTTCCATGTCCTTCTTATCTCCTCTATTGATTTGCTCACTTTCAAAGCGGTCTAACTGCATGCATAAAAGAAAATGTTAGTGTTTGCCATATTGTTACTTTGATAAAGTGGCATTTTATTACAAACGGAAATGTGAAATTCCTGTTGTTACTACCTGGAAGTAACAATTAGAATCCCACATATTTGACAGTAGGAAATAGGCACACCCCAATATGAGAAATTCCAGTTGTTACTACCTGGAAGTAACAATTAGAATCCCACATATTTGACAGTAGGAAATAGGCACACCCCAATATGAGAAATTTCAGTTGTTACTACCTGGAAGTAACAATTAGAATCTCACATATTTGACAGTAGGAAATAGGCACACCCCAATATGAGAAATTCCAGTTGTTACTACCTGGAAGTATGGCATATACATAACAATTAAGAAATATGCATAGGCAGTGGCAATTTCTGGTTTGCAGGTGTTTGTTATTGTCTAATAGTGGCAACTTATAGAACAAAAATGCACAATAAATATGCAGTGGCGTTTTGTTATTATTTTTGAATTCTTACCCAAGCTTCGAGTGACGGTTCTACTTCCATTTCCTCCTCTTTGTCTTTTTTATCTAACCAATCTTGGAGTGTCGGTTGTGGATCTTTCTCTTCTTCTGATTCTTCTGTGTCTCCTAGCCGGCATGTTTCCTCATTAGTTGGTTTCTCCCCTCTTTCTTCATCATCAAACATGTTCTTCACAATTTAAAGTGAAGATTGTTAGTATTTTGGTTTTGAAAATAGTTACTAGTATAAAGTAACTATATTTTGTTTTGGTTTTTTACCTCAAAGTCTTCAAGTCTGTAATGTTTCAACTTGAGATTGAGATCATCCAGATCCCATTTGACTATGCCAGGAGTTTCCTCCTCTCTGCCCTTGATTGGATTAATGATGTTTGTCTTTTTGCATATCCAATACTGGAATTCATCAAAGAGAAAAATCGTACAAAAATGGTTAAACATAGTGTCTAAAATAATACTCATATTTAATGAATTCAGTGTAGTGCTTACCAGTATGGCAACAACACAACTAGCCATTGATTTACAGTCTTTGCACAATGATTTGTGCAAGTAATCATGCACTCCCTTTGCCCATGCTTTATGTACCATTCCATCCAAGTCTTCAGCATGCTTGACCAAGTCCCAAGCAAGGTGGTATCCAGAGTTTGGGAATAGGAAAGTAGCCAACAGGTACAAAATTATCAGACGTACAACATCGTCACTGTTGTCTTTCAGTCTTCTCTTCCTTGAAGTTTTCTGATTCCCTGCTGGTGTCTGAGGTTGTTTTCCTTCCTCTACTGCTTTATAGAGAGCATTTTGCACTGAGGTTCTATTTATCCTTTGTTCATCATCCTTAAAGTGATCTGTAATGAACTTGGATTTCTTGAAACCTTTTTTTGTCAAGAGAACTTCATTTCCCAATTCTGGCAGCCCAAATAAATCAGCAATGTCACTTGTTGTAAGTTCTACTTGCTTCTTACCAAAATGGAACTTCTCTGTTTCCTTGTTGTATGCTTGGATGAAGAATCCAACACCGTCATCTGATTTCACAGGGTTGCTTCCCATCATTTCATTGCGAAATGTATTTATAAGTGGCCAAAAAGGTGTTTTCTGTAGCTTTTCATATTGAAACACCCCGAACCTCGGGCCCATGAAAATACTGAACATCAAACTGTCAAATCTGTTTTCTCTTACTTTTGAGCCATGCACAACAATGTAAGTAAATATAATTCTGTCAAAAACATTTTAAACAAACCACTTAGTAAAAACAATTAAATAAATCTCTCTAGGTCCCACTGCATCGTCTTCTCCCCACTGCTTTCTCAGCCTGCTTAACCTGCAAAACACAAATCATACACCACATCCATGGTGTACCAGGTTATACAACAAACCCGGTAAGCTCACTAGAGCTCGTATGAGTGAAGTGACATAATAATTGTCCTCAATAATTTTCTCAATCCCCAAACTCAAAAACAATCCACAAAATATCCATAATTACTTAATCACAAAACATTCCACCACCAATCATCCAAGCATCAAGGTAATCAAAAACTCCTCATATGCACATCAAATCTCATCAATAATAATAATAAAGTATTCTTGCAAATCAATTGCATAATCGTTACTATTAACCTCAACATCAACCTCAAACATTCACATCCTAATTAATAACCTCATGGCATAATCACCCTCGCTTCCCTTCTCAAGCTTCAAGCCTAAACCTTACCAAGTTCTAACCAGCCCAAGTCCTAACGAACAAAAGCCATACAACACACGGTACAAACAAACATCTATCCAATTTCACTCACGACGCTCTTTGAAACCCTCCAACTTTAAAACTATTTCTCAAATCCATTTTTAAGTCATCTCAAATCTGTGGTTCGAACTCTGAAGATTAAATAGTATTTTCAAGTTGTAAAACTGTTAAAATAACTGAAATAAAAACACAAAACTCTACTGAAACTGTCATTTAAAATATTTACTGTTGTAATTTCATTTCTCAAAATGCTCCACAAACTGAAATCTCACGCCACACTAGTACCCGGGAAACTGCTGGTCATACACTGCCGAGTCATCTCTAGGCAAGTGCAGAGCAAATATACACCTGTGCTGGTCATACACCGCCGAGTCATCTCTAGGCGAGTGCAGAGCAATTGTATACCTGTGCAATTATGTACCTGCTGAAGGGGGTACTAGTATGGCGGTTTGAAACCGCTTCTGTATATCTCAATCAACCACCTCTCAAAACTACTCCTCCAGATAAAAACTGAAATTTAAATCTTTCCATAAATCCGCTTAAATAAAATTATTCTCAAATTGTGAAAGCTGCTCGATTCAAACTCATTTTCTAAAGGACAGAAATTCATTAATATGCAAACTCAGAGTTCACAACTTCCGTTCAACGACCGAAATGGACGGTAACCACCACGCACGGTGGCTGCCCAGCCCTAACAACACACAAACACTCACCAATATGCAAACAAACCCTAGAATTGGCCTTTAGATGTCCTGGGGAGGCTGATTGACAAGGAAAAATCACCCGACCCGCCGCCACAAGTGGCGGAGCCGACGGTGGCAGCGGCGGCACAAACTTAAAAATACCCAAATTCAATTCCAAACAATCCTAATCATATAATTGAACCTTTAATTGCACAAAAACAACACGAATTTGAGTCCAATTTCAAGATATTCGAAAATAACATAAACCATAAAATCGAATTTCTAAAATCTTAAAATTGAACATCAACACCTTAGGGGAAAGATTACCCGTACCTAGAGGATCGATTTTGTCAACTGGATCGATGGCCAATTTTCGCCGGAATCGGCGGCGGAAGCCGGCGGCTGGCTTGGCTTCCCGAGCTCATTGCTCCGTCGTGGAGCCTCGTATGGACGAACGGAGACCATGGTTGAACTCACCATGACGAGGGCAACAAAGCCTAGTAGGTCCGGCCATCCAATTTCTGCCGGAACAGTGGAATCGCGGTGGTGCAGCCGCAACCCTTGTGGCGTCGAATCATCGTCGTGGAGCGTCACTGTCGTGAGGGAAGGTCATGGGCAGACTCGCCGTGGCCTGGGGAAGAGAACCCAGGTGGTCCGGCGCCGCAACTCCGTCGAAAAACACAGATCGCCGGCGGGGTGGCTCGGCCCTATTTTGTGTCGTTTCTCCGTCGTGGGTGATCGGCCAGTGGAATGGAGTCCATAGGGAGAGAGAGGGGAGGGAGGCGATGGCAGCAGGCCAAAACCCGAGCCCAGCCGCCGTCGGACGCGCCGTCACGCGCCGGTGACAGGCGCGGCGAGGGTGAGGGGCGAGAGAGACTGGCACGGGGGGAGAGGAGAGAGAGAGTGCGGGGAGAGAGATGTAAATAATGAGAGAGAGAATATTCTAGAAAGAGGGAGAAACTTCTAGAAAAATTAAATTTTTAAACCCAATTTGTCCATTTTACGAAATTGCCCCTCGCTTCAAACACCCATATCTTTTAAACCGTAACTCCGATTGACGTGTGCCGCGTGTCTACGAACTCGTGGACTCGAGACCTTTTCAACGTGCCCAAAGTCAAAGACGAAAGTCCATTATTTTTAAAAGTCAACTTTGGGTCGGGTCGTTACACATATGCCTTGCCAGTCAGGTCATCTTTAATTTTGTCCATAGTACTTTGGAATGCAACCATGTTGCACCTGTATTGAATTTTTCCGGACTTTTTTGGAATAATGGTTTTTTCTTTTGCACTTGTTATTGCCTTTTTTGTGGCCATTTTCTTTGAATCCTGCAATATGGTTGCAAAAAAGCAGATAGTTACTACCAAATGTGAGATTCTAATTGTTACTACCAGCCAGTAACAATTAGACTCCCACATATTTGTCATTGGAAAATCTGCATAGGCAGTGCCAATATCTAATTTGTGAGATTCCAATTGTTACTACCAGCCAGTAACAAGTCCACTTCCTCCACTTTTCAGTTCTAAGAATCCTCACTGTTTTCCCTCAGTAACAATTCAAATGCAACACTGTTTTTAAGTCTAACTGAATGCCCTAGTCTCCAATTCAAAGAAAATGTGCAATAAATAGGCAGTGGCAATACATAGGTAGTGGAGATATCTAATTTGTCAGATTCCAATTGTTACTACCATCCAGTAACGATTAGAATCCCACGTATTTGTTATTGGAAAATCTGCATAGGCAGTGCCAATATCTAATTCGTGAGATTCCAATTGTTACTACCAGCCAGTAACAATTAGAATCTCACAAATTAGATATTAATCTATATCAATTAGACGACTACTATATGCATATAGATCAATTAGTATCCCACATATTTGACATTGGGGAATATTACATAAACATAGACAATTTAACCAGACAATGGCATATATTACCAAGCAACCCAATAGTACCTGACAATTCTTCTTCTTCAATGTTTTATTGAGGTAGCTTCTTCTTCTTCTTCTTGGACAATGTTGGTCAGTAGTTATTAGAGTTTCCTTTCTCTCTGCTCGGATCTCTTTTCGAGAATGGGTCTGGAAAACCATTAAAAAGCAACCGTTTAGTAAATATCGAAATGGGTTTATGGCTATTGGTAGATATTGATCACAATACTGTCTTTCATTGAAATGGGTCTAGGTTTTTCGTTGAAAATTGTTTTTGGTACTCGGTTCAATATGTAATGTTTTGTAGAAGAAATTGTACCTGGAAGTCAGTAGCTATTGAGGTAGAAATTGGGTGTCGCTTCTTCTTCTTCCTCGACAATGGTGGTCAGTAGCTATCAGGTTTTGTTTCTCTTTGCTTGAATCTCTCGTTCAGAATAGGTCTGTGACTTTTTATTCTTCAAGGCAATTGAAGACGGTTTTTGTTCTTGGTGTTTTTGATTCCAGAGGGCTCTTTGATTTTATTTTTTTATATATAATCATCTGCTAATACGGTTTAAAGAAGTTTTAAGAGGTTAATTGCAGTTATGGCAATTAACGGATAGTTAAAGGAACCGGTGGCAGGGCCCGTAAATTTGCTGCTTTTTAATGGTTTTTGTTGCGAGTCTTCCGGGCCATTTTAAAAGTGGGCCGCGTTGGTACCGCATTTTTGCAACTGGGCCGCACAATCACTGTTATTTAATAATTGGGCTTTAAAAAAAAAAACCCTTATTTCTTTTATAACATACATAATATATACCATACATAATTTATTTCGCTTATAACATACATAATATATACCATACATAATTTATTTCTCTTATAACATACATAATATATACCATACATTAATGGGATTAGTTCGCGCCTAAAAATTTGATGCCGACGAAAACATACAATAGCTAATAGCCGATTTAGGTGGCCGACGAAAGCTTTTTTCTAACAAGTGAGTTGAACCGACAAAATGTAGAATTTTGTCGGCAGAGAGTTTCGTTGATGCGCTTTGGGAGACCAAACTATTATGAAAAAAAATCCGAACATGTTCTAAAAAATATTATGAAAATGTGAAAATTCTGATTTTTTATTCGAAAATTTCAAATGTTTATCCGAAAGTTCCGAAAATGTTATATTCCGAAAAATTCCAAAAATTGCGAGAAATCCGAAAATTCCGAATCGGAATGAGATGTTGAAATTCCGATTTTTTGGAATGAAAATTGGAACATAAATTCCATTCCAAAATTTTTTGGATTGGAATTGGAACACCTATTTCTGATTTGATCCGGCCGAAACACACCCCTAGTGTTAACAGTGAACAAACTACCAAATTATATTAATTTCACATAAACATTTACTATTCCTTGATGCAAAAGTAATTAGCACAAAAACAATTATTGTGGTTTATAAGGATTGATCAAAACAACACTGTACATCAATTCCCCGGCCCCAAACCAAAAATGTTCAATATTTAACAATCAATAATATGCTCATAAAAAACAATATATATGGTAGCCATGTACTTAATGTATTCCTATAGTTATAAAAAACAGTAAATTAAGACTTAAAATATGTCTTCACAAAATGACTCCATGTTATTCGAACCTTTAAAACTTACAAAATTTAAGTCTATTTATATGCATCCGTAAAACTATAGTAATTACTTAATTATTACTTAATTTGATATTCATAAAACCTTCTAATTTGGGCCGCTTGGCCACTTTGGTGACTAACAAACAATCTTTAATATGAATTCAAAATTAAATGAATAACCGTAACGATCTTACAAATTAATTACATGGATTCGGATATATGTCAAGTAAGATTCGGATATATATATCAAGTAAGCAACTTATTCCATTCTACAGTCCAATATGCACATTAAATCGATAAACGCATCAAACTAAATTCTAATCATCCATTATCATAATAGAAAATTAGGATTAAATACCAAATATCAATAGTTTTTTAATAAAGCAGCAAGACACTAATTTTTTTTAGTTTAGGTACTAACCTAGAGTAAAACATTTTGGATTAGGTCACAAATCAGTTTGTTATACAGTTGTGACTGTCGAACAGTTACAATTGTAATTGTCGAACAGTCACAGTTGTGACTATTTAAAATTTATAAAAAATCAAAATTTTTAAGGGTTTCATACTTTTGATTTAGATTTGAGGGATGAAGTCCTATAACCCAAAAACTAAATATTAAAGTTTAAGCCTTGCAAATATTGAAAAAATAATAAATCAATAAAAAAGTTATGACTGTTAGACAGTCACAGTTCGATATAACCATGTTTTTTAAAGTTGGTACCTAAAGTGAAATGACATAAATGTTTTAGTAGTTAAAATGAAAAAACATTATAATTTGGTACCTAAAGTCAATGTGCCTTTATCATAATTGCTTTATATCTTTAATAATATATCTTTGATACCATTCAGATCATGAAAATTGAACAACATGTATAATTCTTAATTCTAGCCACGCAATCCACATACTGCAAATCAAAGGATTAAAGATAAATCGACGTCACAGATGACTAAATTAACATTTGCTCTCTTAATCAAAAGTCAACCCATATATATGTCAAAGCAATCGGGTACATATATATACATCAGTTTTGGCAATCGATAAAAAAACAATCTGACATATATATACTCCATGGCCTCCTTGATCATTTGTAGAGATCAAGCACTTAACCTTTAACATTATGTATATATATATATGTCATATTAACCTTATCCTTATCCTTGTATATATCTTAAGTTCCTTTTCCTTAATTTCATCATGCCACTGCCATGCGGAAAATTAAATGTTATTATATAAATAGATGTTTGCGGTTGTCAATTAAAAGCCAATTAAAATTATTCTTACGTGTTAGAAAAGAATCTAACCATACAGCATAATAATCCATTAATTTCTCAATTGAGAAGTAATTCCAGTCTGCAAATTGTATATAGGCTTAAATGAATATATCTAAGCGACATGCCAGCATAAATGCCAACTCCAAATTCACATATAAATTTCATGTTTGAATAATATATATATGAGAAAAATTTACAAACAGAACATATGCTTTGATAGTTGTTTCATTTCAAGATATTAATTTTGATTCGTGTTAATGGAAGACACATACTTTTATTTTGTGTCAATTAAAGACCATATTTTTTTCAGTTTTTATTTCAACTTTGGTCCGACGTTGGACCCATCAAACTCTACCAAATTTAGCAAACTTATACTTGGTTTAAAGCTATGCATCTCCTCTTTACAACCATATCAAAATCACTCAAATCGAACATCTACAACTCCAGATACTTGGCCCAAAAGTTGGGTACCCGAAACTATCATATCTAACATTTGAGAAAAAATTTGGAAAATCGGACAGTTTCAGGTACCCTATTTTGGGGCCGATTATCTAGAGTTGTAGAGATCCTATTTGGGTGATCGTATATAGTTGCAAAGAGGAGATGCATATTTTTAAACCAAGTATAAGTTTGCTAAATTTGGTGGAGTTTTGATGGTCCAACATCGAGCCAAAGTTGAGATAAAAACTGAAAAAAAAAATATGATCCTTAATTGACACAAAATGAAAGTATGTGTCATTTATTAACACAAAGAAAAATTAATGTCCTGAAATGAAACAATCATCAAAGTATGTGTCCTGTTTGTAAATTTTTCCCTATATATATAATATATATCAAATAAATTTCAAATCAAAACTGCTATATATATATATATATACATAAGTATTTTGTCCATATACATAAGTATAATTTGAAGACTTGCACCTTCCATTCATCATATAATTAATCAAAAACCCAAAACATATTTACATAATCAAAAAAAATGTCTTCGTCTATATATATAGTCACAACAATTATCACATAATAAAATGAGAAACCTAATTTCTTTTAGGTGCAGACAGTGCCTAGCCCAAACCAAAATTGACATTCATATTCATATATCAACCACATTCAATGCATACAAACCTATACAAATATTATTCATGATCAGTCTTAATAATATACATGCATAAGACAAAAATCACTCATGTATCATGCATTAGAATTCATTTGGAGAAACACCAAAGCAAAACCTGATAGACGTATATATATAAATCTAACCTTGCATGGAAATCCAAACAATTAATAGATGATCAAAACACATATTAATTTGGTCAAAACCGATCACATACATAAGCCATCTAATGAGACTTTTCTTTATAGATCAATATTTTAAGTTAATCAATATATATATATATATATCTATCTGTTTGATGCCTAAGTGTTTTTGCTTTGTCAATTTTCATACGGAAAAACATATGCAAAACCCGTTCCACTTCTTAAAATTGCTACCGGGTTCAATGGATGACTTCAATGGAATTGATAGCAGATAAATTCATAACTGAAAATTTAATTTAATCATTAAACTTAATCCCCAAGAAAAGCCTTATAAACACAATTAACTCACACCTATAGGCTGAGAGTAAACAATGTTGTAGCACTAGATCATAAAACTATATAAACTAGCTTTATAAAGAATCTCCTACATCTATGGACAGAAGGAGACCCTTTAATAGCCTATATAATTTTATTTTCTATGCTAGCCATAATCATACCGACCATGATGAAGTAATAATCTTCTATGGAAAGAAAATTACTTCACCTGTCATGTATTGATAATGCAATTTGATCAATACACCTTTGTTTTAGGGCCTTTTTAAACCAAATAAGCCGCGAGAGGCTTGCTTAATTGGTCCAAAAACCCCTAAAACATTGATCATAACCTTTAGATATATATTTGATAATAAGACTTGAGATCAAATATATCTAATACATACAAACAGATAGTTGAAAATAAATAATATATAGTTGATCATAACCTTTAGATATATAGTTGCATTGTTTTTGGGTTTTATTGCACAGTAAAAAATTGAAGAATAGCTAATGTTTGACAATGACAATAAATAATAAGTGCCACTGTTGGGTTTTTTTTTTTTAAGATGTGGAAAACAAAAAAAAAATGGTGTTAAAAAAAAAAAAAAACTATAGCGCGCTACAGTAACGGTAGGTAGTTACTGTAGCGCCATATTTTTAAAAGTAGACCGCTACAGTACTTCACTGTAGCAGGTGGACCGGATGAACACATTTTTAAAAATGGACTTAAAAAAAAACCTTTATTTTTTTATAATTTTTTAAGTAAAAAGACGTTTTTGTCCCTCAAAATTGGTATTTCTTATTAAAAACCCTTAATTGAGCCAAACAAAAAGTTTGGAATCCTTACTTAGAATAAACTGAATGTGGTATCTTCAACTACGACAAGAGCTATAGTTATTAGTTAAGGAGGCAAATCTGTGACATTCTATTTTATACACAAGTTTTGACACAAATTTTCAATAGGACCCACTCCATATATAATTTCAACGATTCGAACCATTTGTGTTTTAGGTCTTCATTAAAAGATCATTTTTGCAAAAAATTAGGTAAATCGGAAATCATTTACCTACAAAGATTAAATGATCAACAAAATAAACACTTGAAATGGTAAATAGTTTCTGATTTACCTAATTTTTTGCAATGATGATTCCTTAATGGAGAACTAAAAAATAGACGGTTAGGATCGTTAAAATCATATATAGAGTGGGCCTCATTGAAAATTTTTGTCAAAAATATGATGTCATAAATTCTTCTCCATTAGGTAAAGTACTTTACTAATATTATCCCTTCACAAAATTTCATTTTTAGTTATAGAAAATTACAAAAAAGTCATAAAAACATTTGAAAATTACAAATAGGTCAATGCATAATTTCATATCCCATAATAGTCAATGATATATTTGGAAAAATTACTTTTTGGTCAATAGGGTTGTGGACTCCAGCCCATTACTAGTTTTTTTTAGTTGGATTTATGCTTTTGCCCCTAGTTACAAATAATTACGTTTTGGTCAATACTATGCGGGCCCCAACCCATAGTTTTTATTTTAATGAATGGCCTACTGCGCTCCAGCCCATTGGCTGGCTGGGAAGCGGAATGTGGTGTAGTGAGTCTATATATACAAGAATCCCTCCTTTTAATGCACAAAAATGAAAATAAATGAAGTTGGTTGATATATTCAAAGAGTAAAATTTCGATGGAAATTTTCACGAAAATTTCAATTTCGACAAAATTAAACAAAAATGACGAAAATTGTTATTAAAATACGAAAATTTTGAATGAAACTTTATCATATGTTTATTTAACATATTATCTACTACATTGATAAAAAAATATTGAAAAAACTAAATTATATATTAAGTTTCATATGATATAAAATGAATATAATGCGCGCTGGAGGTAAATACTGTTAAAAAAATGGTTCACTAATTAATAATTACATAAATTTGATTGAAAAAACACCTCATATCTTGTGTAATTTGTTTTCCAGTTTTTCATAAATGAAAAGAACTTTTCAAAGCTTTGGATTATTTTTATTTGTGCTTGTTTGAAGTTGTTCCATTATTACTTTCCTTGAAATTTTGAGGACGAAATTTTTTTAAGAGGGGGAAGATTGTGAGACCTCGTATTTTTTCAAGTCTTATATTGAAAAGTATTTTAAATATTTTAAAAATTTATTTGAGAAATAAAATATTTTGGGTTAATTTTATAATTTTAGTTTTAAATTAGTTTGACCCGTTCTTTGACTTTTTGAACTATTGGGCTTTTGACTTCGATTTGTGACTTGTTGGAAAGGTCTTGAACACACGAACACGTGGGCGCAAACTGTGCATCGATCGGAGCTACGGTTTGAAAGATACGAGCATTTGAAGCGAGAGGCATTTTTGTAAATTTACATACATGAGTTTTAAAAACCCAAAATCAGATATTTTTATCTTTATTTCTCTGTCCTCATTGACTCAATCACGCCAACCCCCCTATCCCCTGACACACTCATTCTTTCTCTTCTCTCTCCTCCCTTTTTTTTTTTTCTTCTTCTCTTTTCTGGCTTTCTCTTTTAGCAATTTTTTTTTTCCTTCTTCTTTCCTTTCTGGCTTTCTTTTTCAGCCTTCTTTTTTCTTCATCCCCTTTGAAGTTTGATATTAGGTGGCACAACCATCTAAATCACTGAGCTAGATCCACACTCAGTGTGCGTACCCCAATTTTTTACTTATCTGTTGAATTAGAGACTAATCAAACAAACTTAAATCTGTAATACAGACTTAACAAGCACCCATACAGATTTACACCCAATCTATATCAAATACATATAACAATCATGTGACAACCTAGGCACTCAAAGAATTCATCATAGTAGGCATCCCAGTGTTGTCAACAACTAAAGTGATGTGCAATACAAGGATCACGTGACAACCTAAGCATTCAAAGATCCATCATCATAGGCACCCTAGTGCTAGAAATAACTAACATGGTATGTGATTGATTTTATGAACAATTCATACAAGTATTCATGTTGTCAGCTCATGAGTGAAGTGGGTGTTATTGTGTTCATACTTTTAGTATAATAATGGATAACTCAAGAGAATCAAACACAAGAAGACACACAAGATTGTTCACCCAAAAAAACCATAACGGGTTTAAAAACTGGGGGTCCTTTTCAGTTGACCAGACAATCCACTAACAAGAGATTTTCGAATACAAGAATCACACAACAAGCTCAATCACTTAAGTCCTAACACTAAGTGACAGCTACATACCCTTGTGCATTCTTGTGCAAACTCCTTGTGCCAACCGACTGGTCAAAACATGTCACTGGCAGCAACGTCATATGCTCATCAATGCATGGCACCAAAGGTCTTCAAGCAACACGGTGGATTCCAAGATTATGTCAATGAAATGCAGATATGAGTTCTATATAAATGATGTCCTTCAAGCAATCATAACTTGAAGAGGTTGATGGAGAACCCAAGCCTAAAATCTATATGAGTGTTTGGAAATTTCTCAAGCTAAAAAACAAACTCAAATTTTAGCAAAAATAAAAATCATGGATTGAAAAATCATTTTTCATTGAAAAAGCATTTTTCACTCCAAAGGAACTCTCTTTCTTTTCAAAAACAACTTTTCTCACCCAAAAATGCAAATGAAAGAGCTACCCAAAAATGAAAGCTGTACCTCTGTTTTGTTTCAATCAAAATCACGCTCAAGTCGTGGGCACCCAAAGGTGTAAGCAAAAGGACAAAACTGACAGCTGTGTGTGGAGTGTCCAAGAAGGGAATCCTAAAATGGCTAAGGATAAGAATTGGTGATGTGGCTTTCATCAAAAGGGAATGACACAAAGGAATAATTCTTACAAGGGAATATTCAGTGAAGGGTGAGAATGGGTGAGATGAGAGAGATGGTGAATAGTGCACAGTGTGTGTGAGTGCGTGAGAACTAATTTAAGACACACAATCCTCATGTGCACGGCACATGTCATTTAAATATTAAAACTGCATGTGCAGTGCACAGGGGAAGAAAATTGTTTTTATAATCAGTGAGTGACTAGTCAAATAGACACAAAACAGTTTTTCTTGAAATGCATGCAGTGCACTATACCTTAGAGCCTTTTGCATGTAATGGCTTTAGCAACTTGACCTCTTTATTCCAAGACTGATCCAATATTGTTCCCATCTTAAATCTAGCTTAGAGCTTGTAGTGTGATTGACAAATTCATAATTGATACAATGTTTTAGTCAAGGAAAATGCCAATATTGAAAAGCCTAAAACTAACATCCTTTCTTTCATTCCTCTCCATTAGTCCATCCCCTCGTGCTTCTCTCTCTCTCTCTCTCTCTCTCTCTCTCTCTCTCTCTCTCTCTTGGCATCTCCATCACAGTCCACCCTCATCTCACCCCCTGCCACCAAAACCCAGCCTCTCCTCTCTTCCTCCCTCCTCTACGGCCTCAGCCTCGCCATAACCCAGAAATCCCACCCAACGAAAATTTTGCCAAAATTTCGAGGTTTTCGGGGAAATTTTTGAAATTTCGAAGAAATATTATGAAATCTAAATGAAAATTATTTGGTATTTGGATAAAATTTCGCCATCCCCAAAAAACAGAATTTTCGTCCTTGGATATATTAACATATGTCCTTGTTCTGTATTTGCTTTGAGCAGAAATAAATATTAGTCAAATCAAATATGTTACCCTTAGAGAATTAATAGTTGCTACTGGAAATTTTACCCGCAAAAAGAAAATTGGCAGTGGAGGTTTTGGGATAGTTTAGAAGGTCAACTTTTTTATCTTTTTATATTCTAATTGTGACTGTATGACAATATCTGAATTTATGTAGTGTGTGAATTTGGAATTTTTTATATTTTTAGTATATGTTGTACAGTTACTCAATTAATTTTTGTAGTATATGAGACTATGCAATACTATTTTTCATGTTCCATTGTAGTGTTGGATTGATTTTTAATTGGTTTTATGATTTAAAATTTTCAATCTCTGTTGAACAGTTACTAAATGAGTTTGTTTTCAGAAATAAAATTTTGGATGATTACTAATCTAATTCTTTTTAGATTGGTTTTGTTGTTTTCGTACCCTGTCAGACAATCACTATTTTCGTTCTTATACAGTCACGACTTGTTGTTTACAGATCACAGTGTCTAATATGCACATATACTAATTTTCAATATATGTGTGACTGTATTTGTTTAAGTATCTATGTGACAGTATCTGTTTCAGTGTATGTGTGACAATATCTGTTTTGGTTTTTACAGATATTGAAACAGATACTTCAGTATCTGTGTGATAGTATTTGTTTAGGTTTCTACAGATACTGATTTTCAGTATTTGTGTGATATTATCTATTTTTAGTATCGATGCGACAGTATCTATTTCAGTATATGTGTCACATAATTATTGATTCGAATCAGTAACTGTCACACAGTGCCTAATATGCACATTGGCTGACAGCGTCTAATATGTTTATGAAACTATGTGACAATTTCCAATTTAAAATCGGTAACTGTGCGATAGTTTTCAATTCAAAAACAGTGTCTAATTTGCATCTTAAACAAGAGGATGAAGAGAAACAAGATGCAAAGAAAAAAAAGGGAGAAAAAAACCATTACACTTTGCTGCAGGTAAAAAAAGGAGAAAGGTGAAAAAAAAAAAAAAAAAAGTTACACGTTGCAGGTAAAAAGAGGAGAAATGAGAAAAAAAAAAAAAAAAGAAAAAAAAAAGTTACACGTTGCAGGTAAAAAGAGGAGAAATGAGAAAAAAAAAGTTACACGTTACTGCAAGTAAAAAAAGCTTACATGTTACTGCAGGTAAAAAAATAAGAGAGGAAAAAAAATTATTAAACTGTATTAACTAATTAATCACAATTAGTTAGTTATTTTGTTAGGTTTTTTATGGACACGTGTCAGCTTCTCAGTTTCTAGTTAGTTAGTATTGCCACGTGGCAGTGAATTGACTTTTTTGTAATTTATTGAAATTTTCATATGTTAGTTAGTGATGTTAGTGGCAGTGGTTGTAATTTGTAGTTTTGTTATGTCATTTTTTGCAAAATGCATAATTTCATTTATTGCAAATAGGTCAACAGTGACTGTTTTGAAATTTAGAAATTGTTCATTCACCTATTTGTAATTATGAAATGTTTTATTAACTTTTTTTTTTTTGTTGTAAAATAGCCCTTTTAGTTATGCTTATTTTTTTAAGGGTTAATGTCAGTTGAGTACCTCAAGTTTGTTTCAAATTTTAATTTAGTACCTTATGTTTAAAATCTTACAATATCATACCTCATCTTTCCAATTTGTTGCAATGTTATACCTCCGTCAATATGGCTGTTAAGAGATCTTTTAAATGCTGATATGAAACTTACATGACACTCTCATAATGATAACTAGATGTCACGTCGTTTGATAACAAGCCACGTCATGCCATGTAACATAAAAATAATTAAAAATCTAAAAACATGGCACGTAATTATTAATTTTTTTTCTTTCAATTTTTAGATTTTAAATTGTTTTTTAGCCATATGGCATAATGTGTCATGTTATCAGACCACGTGGTATCTAGTCAGTATTGTGGGAGTGCTACGTAAGTGCCATATCAGCATTTAAGAGATCTCTTAACAGTCATACTGACGGAGGTATGACATTGTAACAAATTGAAAAAGATAAGGTATGACATTGTAATATTTTAAACATAAGGTACTAAATTAAAATTTAAAACAAACTTAAGATACTGAACTGAAATTAACCCTTTTTTTAACGTAATAAATCAAAGAGCAAATTACAATTTAGTACCTTAACTTTACATGTTGTTTCAACTTAGTACCCCAACTTTAAAAACTTGCAAAAAAGTACCTCACTTTCATTTTGTGTCAAAATAGTACCTCTGTTAGTTTTTCTGTCAAATAAACTATTATCTGCTGACGTGGCAGGGGTATTTTCATCTTTTCCTTAAATTTAAAAAATAATAATATTTTTAAAAACTTTTGAATTAAAAAAAAAAAAAAAAAAAAAAAGGGGAGGGAGATGGGCACCGGCAAGCCCCAAACTCCAGTGACCTATCCCTCTGCGTCGTCAACCTTCTCCCCCCAACTGGACTACTCTGCTCACTGATGCCGTGGCCGAGGCTGCGCAAATCTATTGAGCAATCGAAGGCGGTTCGTCTCTGGGTATTGAGCAATTGGCTGTGTGTCGACGCTGAGTGAGAAAGATGAGGAGTGAGAGAGAGAGAGAGAGAGAGAGAGAGAGAGAGAGAGAGAGAGAGAGATGTGACAGAGGAGAGGCCGGTGCAGGGGAGAGGTTGCGGCAGCGCGTAGAGAAAGAGGGGCTGCCTGGGCTAGGAGGGGCAGGGCAGGGCGAGGCGGGGCAGCGCTGGGTAGGGCGGGGCTTGGTTGGGCGGGGAGGCTGGGTGGTGGGGAGGGAGGTGGGTCGGGGCTGGGTGATAGGGAGGAGGTGGGTCGGGCTTGGGTGAGAGGGAGGGGGTGGGTCGGCATTGGATTGGGGAATGGGGTGTGCGGGGTGGGACTGAGGTTGGGTGGGGGCGGGAAGGGGAGGGGAGGGGCTAGGGCTGGGGTTGGGGGGGTGCGATGGGGCTAGGGCTTGGGGGAGGGGGTGCAACGGGGGCTGGGGGTGGAGGGTGCGACGACACTGGGCTTAGGGTGAGGGGGTGCGGGCGGGCTAGGGAGGGGTTGGCTGGAGAGCTGGCTAGGTAGGGGTGGGCTGGCTGGGCTGGGGAGGGGATGGGTGGGGGAGTGGTGGCTGGGTGGGGGAGGAGGAGAGGAGGGGAGGGGAAAGGCTGGGTGGGCCGGGGGTGGTTCTGTGTGGGGCATGGCTAGGGAAGGGGGAAATGATTTTTTTTTTATTTTCTGAAATTTTAAGAAATTTTTTTTTCAAAAAAAAATTATTATTTTTTAAATTTAAGGAAAAGACGAAAATACTCCTGCCACATCAGCAAATAATGGTTTATTTGATCGAAAAACTAACAGAGGTACTATTTTTATAATTTACCAAATACCTTCATACTGCTTTTTGTACTCACAGCACTTTTGAAAATATAGTTTACCAAACACTCAACTGCTTTATTTCACAGCTGCTTTACTTCACAACAATCTCAAACTAAGCCTAAGTTGAAACAACATGTAAAGTTGAAGTACTAAATTATACGGTTCAAACGTACGGTTCAAACATGTAAATCAAACGTACGGTTCTTTTTGAGTAATATCCTTTTTAATTCACTACTGCGCCTTCAATTATGTTGCAGCTACGCACAAACATGTAAGAGAGACGGATAGAGAAAAATGGGGTTGAGAGCGAGAGCAGTGGGGACATTGCCAAACCTCATTCGGAGCCTCCAAAAGGAAACCCACCCAAAGCCCAGAATCCAACAATCCCTTCCTTCGCTCAGACGCGCCTTCTCTCTTTATGATCAGATCAATCTCATCGACAACGTCCCAGACGACCAGCTTCGCTTTCAACGGTACTCCTCCTCCATTTCTTAATTGTATCCCCTTGTTTCAATTTTGCCCTAAGCTGAGCAACCGCTAAATTACTATTCTACCCCTTTGCTTGAAGATACACTGACGCAGGATTCACAGTGAATGGGGTGGACTATGAAGGAAGCTTGCTTTGTGTTGGAAATATGATCATGTCTTGGGCTCCCCTGAAATTCTCCGATATCACTCCTGATAGGTCCTTACTATATACTTTCTTTCCATTAAAATTTTCACTTTGCTTGGAATAATAATTTTGTTTTTTTTAATATAATTTGATTACAAATGCTTAATGTAAAGATTAATCATTTTGCCAAATTTTTTTAAGGGAAAAGACAGAATAATAATTAGAATAAGGGAAGGATGTGCCTCAAGGTTGTTTTTAATATTTTCTGATTTTTTTTTTCTTTCTGAAGATTATGCCCCAATATTCAAATTGGTTAACACATTGAATTGTCTTCATATATATGTTCTTAGTTAAGTAGAGCAGTGAATTGGCAATGTTGTTCAGCAAGAGTATCTGAATTTTCATCTATTTTGTGCTGTGATGCAGCTTATCAATCTTCCAACTTGTGCGCCCTATACCAGGTAAATTTCTCATTTCATTTCAATCCTGTCATTTTTGTGCAAAATTTATTTTGTGTTTCCCTTTCACATCACCTAAGTACAGAGCCCCTTTTTCTTATGTCAAAACAAAGAAATATATTAAAAGTCCCATTTCACACTCTTTCTGATGTTATTATATTGCACAAGATATGCAAGCCTGACCAAAAAAGGCCATTAAATGTGTTTCCAAGAGTATTCTACATTTTGGTTTTATCAGAAATGAAAGAAGTTAATGGAAGGTTGTGTTCTGATGGTCTAATCTGTATGTCCTACCCTTCAAATGTGGACAGCCTCTAATATGATTTTCTTGTATTTGGTGTAGAAATCTAACTGCTTCTTTTCCTTTTCATTTTCTGTTCATTTTGGTTTCTTTGTCAGTGTTGATATAAAATCAATTAAAAATGATTTATTTTTGCAGATGATTTTCTTATTTTTGGTAAATAGATAGAACAGTATTTTCCAATATTGTGTAAGTTTTGAATTTTCCTTTTTTTGTTTCACAAAGTAGTCTGCAATCAGCAAAAATGCTAAATATATTCAGTCGGAAGTTTATTTACTTCTTTGGTATAGTTAATTTGTGTAAAGAAATGCATAATATTTTTGTCATGCATTATTTTTTGCTTCCAAATCTGACACAGTAATGACCTAACAGTACATTTTATCCTGATGGGAAAAATTGAATGTCAACTAAAATGATATCAAGGGGTCATTGTAATTTTCTTCACCTAAAAGATTTTCTTTCCCTCATCTCCATCACTGCTTGTAGTCTCCCATCCCCTACTCACTGGAAGATGAAGGTGAAGTAAAATGCTATTGCCATGGCTCTTAAAAGTCACTCTGGAAATGTGGTTGCTGTCATGCCTAAGTGTTAGTCTTTGTAGTGGATCCTCTCTCTCTCTCTCTCTCTCTCTCTCTCTCTCTCTCCCTCCCCCCTCCCCCCCCCCCCCCCCCCCCCATGGAAATGCAACAACAGTTGATGGTAGAACTTTTCTCATTCAGCAACTTTAAAATTCTATGACATGTTTGTATCTTTGGTGCTGTCTGCTGATTGAGTCCCTTTTCTGCCTGATTTATTCCTGATTTTCGTTAATCTTTTAGACATTGGTAAGGATTGTAATTAAAGTCTGTTTCATGGTAGAATGCCCTCAACTTTTCTGGATCTTAGGATAATAGATATAGTTGGTGTTTGTAATGAATTTGTGGTGTTCGTGATGAATTTAGGGCAATGAAAATGAGAAGATAAGGGAAAACACATTTTTCTTTAAAAGAAGAAAAAAAAAGACTTTTTAGAAACTTGAAACGTAACAGATGTAATTCTTTTGGTCTTGTTATATACGGGGATAATGCTGTGTGCTGATGAAAGAAGAGATGCTGACCCCCCCCCCCCCCGCCCCCCATGTGCATGACTTAGTTATACTGTAAATTTTGCTGTCCTAAATAATTAATGAAGACTTGTATGTTAATATCTCTTACATATTGTCACAGTACTGGAAATAATGACAGATCTTACTCTTTATTGTTCTTATCGTTGTCGTTCTAGTACTGGTTCTTACTATTTCCTTTTTAACTGCTTTTTAAATTTTCATTGACTTCTTATTTTGATAATTTATATCAGAGATTTTGATTCTTGGCTGTGGGAGATACATTGAACCTGTAGATCCTGAACTACAACGCTTCATTCGGTCTACCGGAATGAAATTAGAAGTCCTTGACTCGGTATATTTCATCATTGCTTCTATTTTGTTTGTATGACTCGATTTATTTCTTGCACATTATGCTTGTTTTGGTCACTTACATAGTTATACATTAAACATGGGACCATCAATTTCGCTGATAGGCATTTATGAACTAGCTCTACAGGTGTGCTTTGCTTTGCTGAAATTGGCTGATGTCACAAGGGATAAAACAATTAAATTTTCACTTTCAATTCAATTCAATCTTAGGCTGATGATTAAAATGCAAGACTTATCCACTGCATAGTGTTTAAATCTCAGAGTTGGCAATTATGAATGTGGGAAAACTTTTGCTATAGTACATGAACTTTGACCATTGTCCTAGTTTAGGATATAAATTTTACTTTGTGTCATTTTGCTACCTTAATTTTAATTTCGTGTCAAACTTGTACTTGCCATTAGTTTTGTCAAACTTTCCGTCCAAAAGTTTCCATTTACGGTTGTGGCATGTGATCACTTTTGGATGGAAAGTTTGACAGAACTAATGGAAAGTACCAGTTTGAAGCGAAATGACAGTTGATGTAAAATTCGTACCCAATTTTATTGTGTAGTTTCACATGGGACAATAGATGGAGATGAGTCTTATCAGGTTTCAGAGGTTGAGCCTCTAGGAGTTATAGGTAAAATAAAACTGTCAAAATTTTGAGTTATCAGTGAATGTCTTTTATGTGCAGGGGCACAATTTGAATTTAAAGGCTTAAACAAAATTCTACATTCTCGTAGTTATTTATCCAGAGTCCCTAGTTTATTTACATACCTCTCTCTAACTTGAAAAACAGTTTCATATTCAAGGCCTATTTTGCTTCTCACTGTAATTACCAAGTTTCAATGTATCAAGTTTTAGCACCAAATTAACCTCTAATGAACCAAGTTGAGGCATTGATGCGAACTTTTGTCAGTGTCCAGCAAAATCTTAGTGTTGAACTTAAAATTCAAACACCAATTGTCGTTTAGTTTTAACATATACATATGAATATTCTTACTTTTATTTGCTATTTCTCTTATGTTAATTTTTAGAGCAAATTACAGCTTACATCCCTGAGGCTTAAAGTGTTTCATAACTTGCACCCTATCGTTTCAATTTTTTCTATTTAGTACATGACGTTTTAATTTACTTACAATTGACTACTGTCATCTGCTTGACCGTCTAATTAGACGTTAATTGAGGATTTGGTGGTTGCGGTCCCACATTTTTGCCGACTTATAAGGCCAATTGGTCTCTCTTCATGGGCATTTTCGGTACATCAAGTTTGATTTGGATTTTGGGAGGTTGTTCAAAAACCAAAATCCATATCAAACAGCTGAAGCACTTCTTATGGGACATTTTGGGAGGTCATTTAGCTTTACATGTCAACAAAAATGTGGGACCCGTAATTGTCATATTATCAATTAATGTTTGATTGGACGGTCATACAAACGACATTAGTCAATTGTAAGTAAATTAAAATATTAGGTACTAAGTGCCCAAAAAAAATCCGTTAGGTATTAAATTGAAATGATAGGATGCAAGTTGTGAAACACCCTAAACCTTAGGGATGTAAGTTGTAATTTGCTCTATTTTACTGATAAGTTTTTATTTTCATCTTCTTTCAACCTGATATGACAATTGGTGGTCCAGTTGAAATTGGCTTGATGATAGTGGTCGGTTCTACTACCAAGTTCATAATAATGTCTTACTTTTGTATCAGAGAAACGCCATATCAACTTACAACATACTGAATGAGGAAAGTAGGATTGTGGCTGCTGCACTTTTACCGTATGGGGTTGGTGTTTCTTCATGATGCGTATATCCAGTGCAAGATGCTTGCTTTCTGCGTCCTAGCAATCAATCTTCTTGATAACTAGGTACATTCAACCTCAAGTATAATGACTGCTTTCATCATGTAACTAGTGACAATAGGAGGCACGGCACTTCAATTTTCATTGTGAAGATCAACTTAATTTACCTTTTTCTTGTTTTATTTATACATATTTGGTCTCAAATTTTACATGAACCTCATTTCTTTTTTTAAAATAAGGTACTAGTACATTCGTTAGTAGTATTTTAAAATTAGTGAACTAAGTATATGCTACTAACTGTCGCTCGTTTGTGTACTCACTATTCAAAAGTGGAGAGAATATCATTTTCAATTAGTAACTGAAAAGAAGAACTGAATATTCAAAGGACAAACCAAAAAAAAAAAAAAGAGAATATGCCAAGGCAAATTTGGGTGGAATATGTTCCACCATTTCTTAAAAGACAAGTCACCGAGGATAATAAAAATGAAAGGGAAATACATGGGTCCTCGGTTTTGAGGACATTCTCATCCTCAATACCAATAATCTTAACACATGTCATTTCTTTTAAATAAGTTTATCTCACAATTCAGTAATTGTTATTTTTTTTTTCAAGGAAATGACACACGTTATCAGATTATTGGTACTAAGGATGAGAATGTCCTCTTTGAGGACCTAAGTATTTCCCAAAAGGAAATAGGTTCTGCTTATGCCTTTTGTGCTTATATTTTGTGTCCAAAACTATGTTGAGGTTATGATTAAGCATTTTAGGTTTTGGATTTAGTATTTAAGATTTATATGATAGAAGCTTAAAAGAGTTTTTGATACAAACACAATACCAAATTACCAACATATATCCTCGGAAAAAAAAAAAAAAAAAGGTTGAGTAAATTACGGATAGAATCATTTCTCCCGTGTCCTTTTTTCTTTTTTTCAACTGATTCACTAAGGAATCATTATTAAGCCTTCTTGCGTGTAAGAGTTCTTGTTTTTGCTACTGTAATTAAATTGAAAGAGCGAGATATACAGAGAATCTTGGTGTCCTACTTTACTCAAATTCTTCTTTTGTGTACTCGCCAAAAAAAAGAAGGAAGTGGTCATTTTTCACACTCAAATTTTATAGATTTGTACTCTTCTTATACTTCAGTCATTGAATAAATAAAAAGAGAATGAAAACATAAAAAAGAGTGCAAATGTACAAAGGTTTTTTTACATTTTACTCACTTGAATTTTATAGTCGATTTTACTTTACTACCTAAAAAAAATTGTCAGTTTACCACTTGAATTTAAAATTTGTTGCAATGTGTAGCATCCGCCCGATTCCTTCACTATTTCCCTTAAAGATAAAGGGCGTATTGGTTTTCTTAAGTCAATTTTAAGAGATATTTTGGTCTTTTTGGATCCTCATGAGATATGTTTTAGAGTAATATTATTCATACCCAAAAATTTCTATTTTTACCCACAAATAAAGTTTTAAAAATAAAACATAATACAACAACAACAAACCCATGGCCCCAACCTCCCCCCCTCCACCCCCCACAGCCAGCAGCTAACCCATGGTCCCCACCTCCTTCCCAACCACCGCATTCCTCCTTCCCTATCTTTCTCTTTCTTTCTCTATTTCTTTCTTTCTTTCTTTCTTTCTTTCTCACTCTCTCTCTTTGCAACACACTCGCAGGAGCACAAAGAGAGGTCGACAACTTTGCCGGCCTCTAAATCGAAGACCAGTGACCTTTGATCTGGAGGTCGCCGGCCTCTGTTTGTGCTCCGGCAATTGTGTTGTTGAGAGAGAGTGAGAAAGGAAGAAGAGGGCTGATGGGGTGGGGGGAATGGGTGGTCGAGGATGCCGGGGGGGGGGGGGGGTTGGGTGGGGTTTATGAATTTTTTTTTTTCTAAAATATAAAATTGACTTGAAAAGATCAATATGTTTTTTTTTTTTTTAACGGAAATAGTGACAGAATCGGACAAAGGCTGCACATTGCAACAAATTTTAAATTCATGTGGTAAACTTACTCAATTTATTTTTAGGTGGTAAAATAAAATCGACCTCAAAGTTTAGGTGAGTAAAATGTGAATAAGCCATTTACCAAATAGGAGTGAAAATAGTCGCCCTAACAATTTTATTTTAGGTACAAATACACGTCCATCTATTTTATACGAAAGTGGAGAATCTTTATGTAGATACTAGTCCAATATTAAGTCATTTCTTTTCGTCTAAAGAATGGTAAATTTTAGGGGTGGGCATCAATCAGTTTGAGCCGACGCTTTGATCGACCTGCCGACTAAAAAACCCGAAGCCCACCCAACCCGATAGATGTCGGCTTTGGCTCGGGTTTCGTCCTCCACCGACTGCCGACACCTGAGCCGACCCGAGAGAGAGAGAATGACAGAGACCTAGGCGAGAAAGAATGGCCGAAGTGCCATTTTTTCCTGCAAGAGAGAGAGAGAGAGAGAGAGAGAGAGTGTGTGTGTGTGTGTGTGTGTGTGTGTGTGTGTGGCAGCGGCTGCCATTTTTTTCGAAGAGAGAAAGGCCTTGTCGGCTTAACTCATCCCTGACCGCTCTGACCGCCAACTTGATAGACGCTTTGCTCCGACCGATGGTTGTGCAGGTGGTGGCGAGTTGAGCCCTAAGCCGACCCAAGCCAACCGCCGCCCACCGCTAGTAAATTTTCAATGATTTGTTAGTTTTCATAAAACTGAGACAAAAAAAGAAGTTTTCAGAGCTATCATCGTCATTGCTTTTTATCTCCATGTCCCTATTTCCCTTAATTTTTTCAGCTTGCCTCATTGTATCCCACCTCTTCTTTTTCCTTCTTTTTCTTTTTTACAAACTTAACATGAAAAGAAAGAGCGGCTAGCTATGATAGTTTTTCTTTTTATCAATATTCTTTGAGATAACTGCTACTTTGCTCTTCAGATAATTGCACTTGTATCAATTTGCTCTCCAGAATTTTAATTTGAAAAATTAAGGTATTTGACTTTTCAAGTTTATCAATTGAGGTAATTTCGTCAATTTGCTTGCTTTCCATCCAAAGCTCCGTTTACACAAAGTCAAATGTCTTTCACGAAGAATCCTTTGAGGAAAAATAGTAGTCACATGCTCCGTTTACACAAAGTCAAATGCCTATCACGAAGGATCCTTATTGAGAGAAAAATGGTAGTCATGTGCCTTCACTTGTATTAATTTACCGAGCAAATTCATGAAATTACCTCAATTGGAAAAATTGAAAAGTATAGTATCTTAATTTTCCAAATTAGAAGTCTGGGGAGCAAATTGATATAAGTGCGATAATATGGGAAGCATAAAGGCAGTTTTCTCATTTTCTTTTCTAAATTGATGAATATTATAAAATTTGATGTCAAGAGAACGAAGTAGATAAAACTATGCAAAAGAAAATCAAAATTCATAAGGAATTGCATTGATATAAACAAAAAACAAAAAAAAACAACTTTCAACTTGAGGGCTGGAGTTCACTTGAAAATCTATATATGCTTCTGTTTTCCAGTCATGTTGATCTAAATAATAAATTTTGAGTTGAGCACTAGTGAATACATATTGTATTCAATTAGTTGGATATAATAAAACAAGTCAATGAGTTATTAATATTAGCATTTATAAATTCAATCCGACAGTGATTATACATTTCATTCGAAATTTGTCTCTCATTTGAACAATTCTACTACACAGAAGCGTGGATGGCAGGAGATGTTCCAATCCATTGGGCCGGTCTGGCTCTTGGTTGCCTTGGGTCGGGTTGGGCTGAAGTTGACCTATCTAAATTATGCTATGTTTTGGGTGCGTTTGCATTGGCCTCTTTGATAAAAGGCTAAAATCCCTACATAATTAAGTAATTTTTTTAAGAAATAATTAAGTGATTTGTGTATATATTGTTTGCTGAGATTAGGTGAAGTTGGCCCCACAACTCAAGGGGATTCAGAGCCTAAAATCCATCGAGAAAGTTCGACCAAAAGAAATAAAAAATATTTAAAAGCAAAATGTAAGAAGAATCAAAATTCCTCAAGAAAGTTGAATGTTTTTTTTTTGGGCCGAGTAAGAAAGTTGAATGTTAGTTGTAAAGAGCACTCCTATTAGTCCCATTCGCGATCCCTCTCTCAAGTCATCACATCACTCTCGTTAAAATTAAGATATGGATGTCTGTCAACTTGATCCAGATTCGTGTTGAAGTTGGCAGTTTGGATAGGATAATAAAGAATCAATATTTAGTTATCCGTTTCCAGTTTCGCAATAGCTGAAATATAAAGAATACAAAATAAAAAAACTAGCTATTTCCTCAATCACCAACTCAGCATCCAATGAGAGTCAAAAGTTGATGACAAAAGCCAAGAAAATCAAATTAAGTCAAATTAACAGAAAGCTGCAGTTTTCTTACGTCCACTCTGCCGCTCCAATACATGTGTCATGTGTGGATGACCATTTCATTAATTTGCCAACTTATATGCGTTCATACATGATAAATGGATGTTTCAACTTTAAATTCTTTATTGTAAATATCTCTGACTGGTTTTTACTTTCTGGGTTGTAAGAATAAGTTCCAGACTTCCAGTCACTGTCCATTGAGTCGGTTTGTTTTCATGCACCAAAAGAGAGAGAGGAAAAAGCATGAAGTAGTCTCAAAACCCAGAGACCAACCATCACTGTACAGCAACTGGCCAACTCTCTCTTCTGGATAGCTCATACCTTCCTTGATTCTATTTTTTATTCAACTTTTCCACTCACCCATTTCAATTTTCCGTTACCTCTGTCTATAAATACCTGCATAGCCTTCCCATTTCTTTCTGTGTATTCAAACACTTCAATACTTCATACTCACAAAGCTTTGTAAATCACTTTTCCAACTCTCATTCATTACTTTCTTTGTTTTCTGCTATTGTCAAAGCCAATTAATCTTCTTTGTGAATTGTGATCTCTCTCTCTTTTATAGCTTCTGTATTAGTCAAGTGTATCAAAGATTGTTACATTATAATCATAGTGCAGAGATAATTCCTGTCAGGTTTTGTTATACTCCACCTTCAAAGTTCAAACCAAGGTCTTCTTTTAGCTAGCTTTGAGTTTTAGAACTTCTAAAGTTGTGATTGTAATCTTTTCTTTTCTCTGTTTTCCTCATGGCACCTCCTAATGATCCTGTTAATTCAATTCTCAATGTGTTCCGGTCCGAGAGTTTAGACGAATACTTTGATCTGTCTAATGGGAAGTTTAGTGTCAGAGGTGTTCCATTGCTCTCTGAAGTTCCAAGCAATGTTACTTTCAATCACTTCTATTCAATCTGTCAATCTTCTGATGCTCCACTTCCTCTGCTCCAACGTGTTCGTTCTTTGTCCCACAAGGGCGGATTCCTTGGATTCAACAAAGAGGAACCCTCAGATAGGTTGATAAACTCCTTGGGTAAATTCAGTAACAGGGATTTTCTTAGCAGCTTTAGGTTCAAGACATGGTGGTCTACCATGTGGGTGGGAAATTCTGGCTCAAATTTGCAAATGGAAACCCAATGGGTGCTCTTAGATGTCCCGGAAATCAAGTCCTATGTCATAATCATACCCATTATTGAAGGAAACTTTAGGTCTGCTATTCATCCTGGCACAGATGATCATGTCATGATTTGTGCTGAGAGTGGTTCTACCCAAGTGAAAGGATCGAAGTTTGATGCCATCGCTTATGTTCATGCTTCCGAAAATCCCTACAACTTGATGAAAGAGGCCTATAGTGCTCTAAGGGTGTATCTCAGTACCTTTAGGCTGATAGAAGAGAAAACCGTCCCAAATCTAGTTGATAAATTTGGTTGGTGCACTTGGGATGCCTTCTACTTAACTGTAGAACCTGATGGTGTCTGGCATGGCGTGAATGAATTTGTTGAAGGTGGTGTATCCCCGAGGTTTATCATCATTGATGATGGCTGGCAAAGCATCAATTTCGATGGTGAGGACCTGAATGAGGATGCGAAAAATCTAGTTCTTGGTGGGACTCAAATGACTGCTAGGCTTCACAGGTTTGAGGAGTGCAAGAAGTTCAGGAACTACAGAGGTGGGTCAATGTTGGGCCCTGACGCTCCTTCTTTTGATCCCAACAAGCCAAAGCTGCAGATAGCCAAGGCAATCAAAATAGAGCATGCTGAGAAGGACCGGGACAAGGCCATTCGATCTGGCGTCACAGACTTATCCGAGTTTGAAACAAAGATTCAGAAGCTGAAGCAAGAGCTGAATGAGATTAGTGGAGAAGAAAGCAGTGCTTCTATTGAAGGCTGTGGAAGTTGTTCTTGCAGTGCTGAAAACTATGGAATGAAGGCTTTCACAAGGGACTTGAGAACCAAATTTAAAGGCTTGGATGATATATATGTATGGCATGCTCTTTGTGGTGCCTGGGGTGGTGTTAGGCCAGGTTCAACCCATCTCAATTCAAAGATCATTCCCTGTAAAGTCTCTCCTGGACTCAACGGGACGATGAATGATCTTGCTGTGGTGAAAATCGTTGAGGGCGGGGTCGGACTTGTTCATCCTGATCAAGCGGATAATTTGTATGACTCTATGCACTCCTACCTCTCTGAAGTTGGTATCACAGGAGTCAAAGTGGATGTTATTCATGTAAGTCTTCTGCATATCAAAATTTTAATTAATTTCTACTATATAATGTCTTATTTTGATTATCTAAATTCAACTGCTTACTTTAATTGTTAATATGAATTTTATATACAGACTCTTGAATATATATCTGAGGAATACGGAGGTCGTGTGGAGCTTGCAAAGGCTTATTACAAGGGGTTGAGTCATTCTCTTCAGAAGAACTTTAAAGGGACTGGACTTATTGCTAGCATGCAACACTGCAATGACTTCTTCTTCCTTGGGACAAAGCAAATCTCTATGGGAAGAGTTGGTAAGAAAGTCCAAAACAAATTGTTCTTCTGTACAACCTATAATTTCATTTTAAACAACAGTAAAATTCTTAATGAGATCAATTCATGAATGTTATTCTTGTGTTGCAGGTGATGATTTTTGGTTCCAGGATCCAAATGGAGATCCTATGGGAGTTTACTGGTTACAAGGTGTTCATATGATCCACTGTGCCTACAACAGCATGTGGATGGGTCAGATGATACAGCCTGATTGGGATATGTTCCAATCAGACCATCTATGTGCCAAATTTCATGCAGGATCTAGGGCTATCTGTGGGGGTCCGGTGTATGTAAGCGACTCAGTTTCCGGCCATGATTTCAATCTCCTTAAGAAGCTTGTTTACCCAGATGGTACCATTCCCAAGTGCCAGCATTTTGCCCTTCCAACCAGGGACTGCCTCTTCAGAAACCCTTTATTTGACAACAAGACTGTTCTAAAAATTTGGAACTTCAACAAGGTACGTTTCCATCATCAAGTTAATGTATTGCTTTACCATGACAGAAATTTTTATGTGGCATATCATGTTGTTAGACTGTGAATTAATTTGGACCATACATAGAAACAAGAGTCCATATAATCAATTATTCAAAATCACAGCCTATGTTAGACTGTCTGGTAAGAGAATATTATACATGTTTGTTCCAATTTAGTTGATAAACGTACATACTCAATTTATTACATACTCCACAGTTTGGTGGTGTGATTGGAGCTTTCAACTGCCAAGGCGCTGGTTGGGACCCCAAGGAGCAAAGGATCAAAGGCTACTCAGAATGCTACAAGCCAATGTCATGTTCATTGCATGTTTGTGAAATTGAATGGGACCAAAAGATAGAAGCAGCCCATCTGGGTAAGGCTGAGGAGTATGTGGTCTATCTCAACCAGGCAGATGAACTCTCCCTAATGACCCCAAAATCTGATGCAATTCAAATCACTATCCAACCATCCTCATTTGAGCTTTTCAGCTTCGTGCCAATCAAAAAGCTCGGCCGCAGCATCAAATTCGCGCCAATTGGACTTACAAACATGTTCAACAGTGGAGGCACCCTTCAAGAGTTGGAGTACAAAAATGCAGTTGAGTTCAGTGCCAAGATGAAGGTTAAAGGTGGCGGCAAGTTCTTGGCCTACTCAAGTGAGTCCCCAAAGAAATGTTATTTGAATGGTGCTGAGGTAGCTTTTGAATGGTCAACTGATGGCAAACTGACCCTGAATCTTCCTTGGGTTGAAGAAGCTGCTGGCATTTCTGATGTGCATTTTGCGTTTTGATATTAAATCCTAATTATTAACTTTGCTCAAGGCCTTGAGCAAAATAAGTAGCTAGTATGATTAATCCAGATGTTTTTTTTTTCTTTTTGTTTTTTGTGTGGAAAGTTAAGACACTTTAAGATTGAACTTAGCACTTAGCAGTTGCACAGGGAACAATGTATCTGCTTCTATTTACTAAATTAATGTAAAGTGCCTAAATATTTGATTGCTACTTTGAACTGTCTATTCTATATTCTCTGCATGTGTTTTGCTTGCATTTCCACTGCAAAACGAATCAATTGAAGTTACTCTTCAGGCATTATAACTTCATTTTTGGGCCACATACATAATAGTCTAATACACATTGTTCCATCATATTAAAATCACCGTACCAATTCAACACCCATTAAAAATGAGGTTATCATTCATAGTAATTGTTTCATGATTGTCCTAATGTAACGATGGTTGAGGCAAAAGTAACTCTCAATCAATAAAATGAATAAGGATTTTTCTATGAAAATTCGGAAAAATTGTAAAATTAATAGAGAATGTGAGAGAGCATTTAGACACTTATAATTTATGGTTCAGCCTCGAAATAATTTCTCACATTTTACATTAATCTTGAGACAATGAACCCTCGCATTGTACAAATGTTATGAATATCTGTTATCATTCTTTTACTCACATACACGTCTCAATACCATAAATACCCAACACATAAGAACTAAATAAAAAGGGAATTATAACAAAGGGCAATCATGGGGACTCTCTAAGATACTCAAACCTTTCTACCACACACACATTCTATAAAATATTTCAAAGAGAAATTTGTTGATTTTAAGCACCAGATAGTTGTTGACCGACACAACATCAATGTCAGTCCAAAATTTCCTTTTAAGATTTTTTGGAGGAAAATATCTACTCACCTAGTCACCTACTAAGCTAGTGGCTTAATCCTATTTCTTTTGAAGCCAAAGTGCATGGCTGGTTCTATTCTATTGCTTTTGAGATTGTCGGCTGATATATATAATTTTTTTTTTTAGGAAAATTGTCGGTTGATAATTTGCAATACATAATTTGAATATGAGACCTTAAATCTTAAGACTTGAGAAAATTAAGATATGAATCGGAAGTGGGTGTATATAACGTGTTGGTATAATATAATATAATATTATTTATTTATATTTAAGATTCAAAACTAATTTATTTGATTTTAAATATTCTGTTAGTTTAATTGAACAATTACAACTTTTCACTAAAGGTAACTTCTTATGGGCCTAATATAATAGTCATGACTCTTTAAAAGAGGCACGTAGATTTCTATTAATAGAAATCTCATCAGACTGAAGAAATAACGTTCTACACTTGTCTTTTATTCTAACTTTCATCATCCTCCATCATCCTCTTCCATATCCTACTCTCTCAACTTTCATACTCTATTTTTGGGCAATCGATATTGACTTGACAACCGGTCTGCCATTTGACATGCATAGCGGACCAGACATCTGTGAGTTTATTGGGTTGTATCTTAGAGTTGTAGGCGACCGCTATAACCTGCATGTAGGAAGGTGTCTACGGCTTTAGGACAGCGACTGCCGTGCCTCTCTTGAATTCACAGGTCAGAATCTTTCATCTTATTTATTTACTGATAAGTCTGATATATACTTCTTGATTGTCATATAATTAATTAGTGATATATATGTATTGATATATAAATATTAATTACTATAAGATTAACATAACGTAGACGCTAGAAACTCCCAACCATAAATTTCTTACCTTTTGTAATGTGGGGTATTGGTATGGTGGTACTAGAGTCTAGACCAGTCCTTATACTTCTAGTTTTGCTTCTTATAATTATTGTTATTTTACAAATCTTATAAAAATATATTCTAGTTTCGTCTGGATAAACTAAAGTTGATCCCTGTGATTATTTTTATTGCTTTAGTGGAGAAGGAACGGTTTCGCTGAACACTTGGGCAAATGGAAAAACCCAAAGTTCACCTGCAAAGCAAATGCAGCCACATGCAACTAGAACATTTGAGCGTCTTGTCTAGAAACCTAATATATATTTGAATGAAACATTGAAAAGGTCATGTCAAAAATAACCAATTTACTTAGCTCATTAGAAAACGAATCCTCTTCGTCACCAAAAAAAAAAAAAAAAAAAAAAATTCTTATTTTAAAAAATTTAGAAAATTAATGTGTTAAAGCCACATGAGCCCAATGCCCAGAGTACATCAATTGACCATTAGGTGTGATACCATGTTAAAGCCCTGTAAACTTAAATAACTATTAAAATCTGTAAAGGGAGAATTGTCCAAGATTTATATACTGTATAACCCAACTGTTATCTAATAATGTGAGATATTTAACAATATGTTACTGATTTTTTTTTTTTGTCAAAAAAAAGGTTCTAAATTTGAAATAACCAAATTCAATATGACGCAGCGTAACACACAATTAAAATAGATTAGGAAAAACCAGCGTTAACCTTAAGAAAGAATCTGGAATCCACCAGAGAAATGAGAGAAATCTCATGGTTTTCTGATTGAAAATAATAAAACTGAATCTTACAAACAGCCCAAAAGGTTGTTTAAATACATTCATAACCCTAGACGTTCGAAATTCAAAACGGAAATAAAGTGCAATTTAGGAAACCTATTCAAAAACACTAAATTGCTTATTTGAAGCCCTAAACGAAGGAATTTGGCCAAAATAGGCCCTCAGTTATTGCCTAAGGCAATGGTTTGAATTTGTCTCGTCATTCCCTTCGAATCGATATATCATGGACTCATTTTTAACACTGGGTCGGGCTGAAGCTTGTTTCTTTTCTTGGCCTTCTGGCGGTCGAGTTGTTGCATGAACCGTTCTGCCATTTATTCTACATCACAATATGTGAGCGGTCATAATTCACATCCCGATTCAATCTTAATTATCATATAACATTTATGTCATAGAAATTAGAACATTAAATTCAAAACCAATTAAAAATGAATGCTAAGGCTTTACATTGCCTATATGAGATATATTCTCAATACGTCTCATTACATATAGCATGACCTGAACTAAACACGTAAGCACTTATGTTGAGTAGTTTGGAAATAAGTGTGGTTGTTGAGGCTGACACATAGATTATCTTCTTTGATACCATGTAATTTTAAAATATCTAACCCAAAATCAATTGACAATGGACGAAAAAATCAAAAACATTATATATTATAATGCACAAGTTATTTATATTCCTATAATATGCAATATACTCCAAGCACAATTTCAAGGCATGTTAGTTTTTATACATGTAAAGAATTAATGGTTAATTCTCTAATAGGCATAATAAGCAAGTGGATTATTAATTTTACCGAAATCCAATACAAAAAAATTATCAGACTTTTGGCCGGATTAAAAGTAATGCATGTAGAAGGTTGTATCAGAAGAGGTTAAAGATCTCCATCTTGATTTAGAGAAATTATTTTGTATAACCGATATATTGACATGTAGTATAATCAGTTTATGTGTTATAATATGAGTGAATGTTATTAATATTATATCATACTAATATAAACATATCGTCCAATAATACTCTTACACGTTAGATTGGTTATACCACGTAACGGTATATCGGTTATACCACGTAACGGTATATCGGTTATACCCTATAATTTTTCCTTGATTTAATGCTTTTGATTTTGTTATAGGAACACTTGATGACAATATACCACGAATACCCGTGCGGTGTATATGTTGACCATGTTGTACAAAATCAACAAGTTGGATAAACCCATTTGGTCATTGTCGACTTGAACCACCTTGATTTTCCTGGGAAACAAACAAAAGTTGGTTAATCCAAATTAAGAAGCCAATGGGAATGTACTACAAATTAAAGTAGTAAGTGATGAGCCATTTGCTTGTGAAGAGCCGTTCAAACATATTTGTATTATAGAATAATATATAGAATTATCCATGTGTTTTGGTCGGCCCAATACTAGGCCAGTTTCCCTCATCTATTCCAACCGACAGGGAAAACTAAACTGAAGTAAATATTAAATCCACCAACTGTCATGTTAACTAACTAACTAATTAACTGACGCGTAATTTGTGGGTTTGAAGTTCGAACAAGAAATCGTTTTCATTTGACCCCCAAAAGTTGGTCTATAATCCGGTGGATTACTAAATTAATTTATGTAGCTACATGAATGGTTTTCTCATATACATGAATGGGATCATATAGGGACATAGATTGATTCTTGCAGCATTATTTGCTCGATTTATGGGCCTTCAAACAAGAAAATGATTTTCGGGTATGGATAATTTTATGGTCATGACTTCTCGTTCAATTGACAAAGGGATGAGTTATTGTTTCAAAACACTTTTTCTTTTGGTCCCAAACCTGATTTCGTTTCTAAACACTTTGATGATTTAATCAATTCAAGCCCTTTAGGGTTAATTTTGTATGCATCTAATCTCCTTTTAATCAGTTCAAGACCTTAGGATGCACTTGAGTAATAACTAATAAGGAATGGTGGTAGTATGAGTTAGGATTGTGATGGGCCAAAGATTAAAATTCTGAAAAAAAATAAAAAATTTAGTGGGGAGTTTGCTGCCACCACTTTACATTGAGGAGTGGCATAACTACCCACTTAAAACTTGTCACGTGTTTAGTTTTATTATAATTAACCATAATACAAGATTGTTTGGAGAAAGAAAAGAGAGAAGGAAATAAAAAATAGTAATTAAGACTATTTATGTGGCAAATTTTAAGTGGGTGATTGTGTCACTTAGCAAAATGAGGTGACACGCTCGGTCCCGATCAAAGTTTTTCTCAAAGACTCTAATTGATTAGTCTACTGGATTGTGTGTTACAGAGGCTTGAAAAAATAGTGGGCTTGTTGAGGCCCATGATGATTAATGTTTAGCTATCTTTGTTTGGGGTTATGCATCTTTCTATGTCCGGTTTTTAGTGTCTATAATTTGTGTTATTCCATTTTGATCAATAGTAACTATGGTAGGATTATGAAAAAAATTAGTGAGAATCTGTAATTAAAAAAAATTTTGTTAGTTCATTTATAAATGACCGTCTTTTTAATCATTTTGCAATAGAGTAGAAACTAAAAGAATTGAAGTCCTGATCTAGATAAAATTCCCCTTCCAGTAAATGATTGGTTTTATGAGCAAGTTTGATGAGACGATAAAAGGCCTTAGGAGATTTGGGCCAGTTTTACATGGACTAAAACTACATTTGACCCATAAATGGTTAAGGGAGAAACAGATATGTTATAGACTAAAATTTGGGCCTCCACCAAAATTTGGGGCATCAAATCCCGAGCCCTATAAAGAAGAGTTTGTTTGTCTTTAGAGTTCTATTGGTTTTATAGTAATTCCAACCCAACTATGCTTATCGTGAATGTGAAGCCACAAGGGCTGCTTTTTCTTAAGGTTATATTGGGTTACGGCTCAACTCAATTAAGAGAAATTAGGAACAGTTCTGGTAACTTGTTTCCTAGTTGATTTTGGTTTTTCCATTGTCACTTGGAAAACAATTTTCTAGGAATTCATAGCCTATATATAGGATTTGCATAGACAAAATACAATTGTTTAGCAAGTGTTTAGAGAATTTAGTGAACTTCTTTAGACAACTTTAGTGGATCATTGTTATCGCTTGTGAATAAAGTGAACCACATGCATTCTTGTGTTTGCGCTTACCTTTGAGATTTTTTGTGTTGGGTCAAAAGAATGGATGAAATAGAAAAGAATTTGGGAGATGTTAAAGATGTAAAGGATCAGTTTTCAAAAAAATATGAGTTATTATCCAACCATAAATTTAATGAGACAGAGATTTTGAAATTGCGCCAGAGCGATGAATTTGTAATGGATGCAAGAAAACTTTATGAAGAGAAGAAAGAAATAATGGCGGGTTGTCAATATGGAGTTGATAATTTTTGGTCAATCAAATCATTGAACAAGAAGGTATCGGAGAAAAGCCCCAAATTGCCAACAACAAAGTTTTATGGAGAAATTGAAGAAATAGAAGATGGGGTTGAGAGGAGGTTCCAACACTTCAACAAATTTGATATTCTTGCTTACCCTCCTCATGATCATCATTTCCTCAACAAACCGTTCTATAAAGGACCATCACTAAGCAAAAGTATTGAAGGATTGAAGGAAAGTCTCCCAAATTCAATTTTTGTTAGGGTTTACGCTTCAAGGATTGATCTTATTAGAGCTTTGATAGTCGGTAGAGAAGGCACTCCATATCACCAAGGCTTGTTTTTCTTTGACATAGTCATTCCAAGCAATTATCCTTCTCAGCCTCTCCAACTCTTTTACCACTCTTATGGCCTTGATTTAAGTCCAAACTTCAACAGAAACGGCACCGTTTGGTTTGAAGGCAATCCAAATCACTCTATATTGCAAACACTTGCTGCAATTCAACAATTGGTTCTGTATGGTATTAAACCCTATGTTGAAGAGAAATCTTCAAAATTAAACAAAAGGGTTTTCATGCAAGCTTGTGAAGCCATGATTCATATGTTGAAGCGCCCACCTATGCATTTTGAGGATTTTGTGTTGGGATATTTTAGAACAAGAGCTCATCACATTCTTTTGAACTATAAAGCTTGTGAGGATGGAGATAAGGCAATGAAGTTGTTGTTCTTCAAGCTTGTGAAGGCCTTCGAAGCTAATGGGACATATTGCAGGCATCATTATAATCAGAAGGAGTACAAGAAGAGCTTTTAGATGAGAGATATGAAAATATTTGGCGTACTTCACCAAAGATGTTGAATAAAGTGAGGACTTTTACTCTAATTAATTAGGCTTGGTACTTTTTATTTTTTTACAGTTTTGGGGTTTCATTTTTTTTTTTTCTTCTATGTTTACCTTTTTAACATGAGTCGATCTTTCTTAATGTTTATCTTCTTAGTTGGCAAGCTTAATCTTGTATTATTTGAATACTACCCTAGAAAATCCAGTACCCATTATTATGATGATTATACAAATTCTGTACGGTGATGAGGAATTTTTACATGGACCTCGAGTGTATAATTATTAATTTAAACTACTGTGCTAAGCTTTTGAGTTGATTTTGTTGAAATTTAAACTCTTTGAGGAAGACCTAGCTAGCTAGGATGTATTTAGCGAATTATTGAGTAATGAAAGTATTTTGTTTTATTTTTTACCGAAGAAAATAAAGTATTTTATTTTATTTTTTTACAGTCTGACTTATTATATTTGTGTCTAAAAATCATTGTTGTTGATAGCTAGTATTGGGGTCAGTTGTAATTTGGTTGAGATTATTCATGGGGAGTGACCACTATTATCAAAAGTGCAATTTAATGCCGAAGAAGATTTACCACTGTGGGAACACAAGCATGCAAGAGGAAGTACAGAGTTGTTTGGATCTGATTAATTCCTATTTGCTCACGAATATGCTTATGGTACTGCTTGATGTGAATTGGATTTATTGCTAATTTGGAATGAGAAAAGTGAATATGTTCGTTCACTTGAAGCTGCGGAAGTTATATATGATCTTAATGGCATTGCAAGTGTTTTATTATACAATTCTTATCATTCAGATTTTCTTATAACGTACCATGGCAGATTGCTTGAAGTTTGTGGGTGTACATAAGACGTCAGTAGGTGCAATCAAGAAGTGCTTATGTGCTTTTGAGTGTGCTTGGAGCCCAATGTTCTGTTGTAAATATTTGTTGTTTTCTTTTGTAAAACCTCAAATTATAAAACAATTTAGAGTAAAATGTGTTTTAGTACCTCAAGTACTGCGTGTTTTGCAACCTGGTACCTTAATTTCAAAAAATAGGATTTTGATTTCTCAATTTCATTTTTTCGATAATTTTATACCTTTGTTAGTTTTTCTGTTAGAAAATCTACTAACTACTTATCAAATAGATAAAAATTCCAAAGGTATAAAATTATTGTAAAAATGAAATTGAGATATCAAAATCCCACTTTTTGAAATTAAGTGTACTTTTGCGATAATTTTATACCTTAAAATTATGAATTGAAAACACCTAAATTTCTATGGATTTTTCAAATTCTTTTAAAATCCATTAGAATTTCAATTAAATAGTCCCTCCTAAACCATTCTAGTTCTAATTTTTTGGGGTTTATGATTGGAATATTTTTTCCTCTATTTGGTTTTTGATCTAGAATGAGCAGATGGTGAAAGTGGGAGAGAGACTGAGAGAGAGAAAGAGGAAGAAAGAGAGAAAAAGAAGGCAAGAGAGAGCTAGGAAGAGAGAGCGAGAGATAAAGGCTTGGCGGTATCTAGATCGGTCGGCAGTGAAGGGGGAGCCATGGGACCGGATGTTGGGTGGGTGAAGGTGAGGGTGAGGGTGAGGGTGGGGAGGGAGGAGCGGGTGAGGGTGAGGGTGAGGGTGAGGGTGAGGGTGGGGGTGGGGGTGGGGGTGGGGAGGGAGGAGGGGTTGCTCAAGGTAGGTGGGGAGGGAGGTGGAGCAGTTGGTTTTTTTTGGGCTTTTTAAATTATTTAATTTTTATTTTGGGTTTTTTAAAGTTGTTTTATTATTTTTAATTTTTAAAAGTTTTTATCCAAGTGGCATTATTAATCTACGTGGCTAATTTCAAGAAGTGAAGTGGACGCTAGCAGTGCGTATTGCATGGTCATGTCAGCGTCCACATCATTAGTTAACGGTTCTTTTAACGAAGGGATTAACAAAGGTATGAAATTATCGCAATAATGAAATTCAGGTATCGAAATCCCACTTTTTAAAAATAGGGTACCAAGTTGGAAAATGCGGTATACTTGAGGTTCTAAAATGCATTTTACACAGCAATTTGATAGTAAAATAATTAGATCAAACAATAAAATTAAAAATAAATAACTGGATAAATATAAGATATCTTAATGATTTCTAATTTATCTAATTTTTTGTAGAGATAATCTTTGAATAGACACCAACAAAATAGATGATTTTGATCGTTAAAATACAATATAGAATTAGTCTTACGAGAGATCCATTAAATAAAATTATTTAAGGAATTCCTTAACAGAATAGACCTATATATATTTAATGGCGTATACCTTGATTCTCATGAGAGTTTTTAGAGAGCAAGCCAATTCTCACGGTCGCGGCCTCCCGACGGCTCTCACTTAGGTCAGTTATCCAAGGGTACATGTGACTTGAACCCTGCGGGAGATTGTCCACCTGGAAACTCATTCAGGGATAAGTCCCTTCCTAACGTCACATAATATAGCACTCGATCGTGTCATAAGGATGAGCTGAAGAATTTCTCCATGTTATATATACGGTGCTAAACGATCAAGTCATGCAGTATGGATTGTTTCTACGCATTTAACTGCCTTCATGGGATCTCCAGTCATGGAAATTGGGTTGCCTCCCAAGGTGACTCCCTTATGAACGTACACCCATCTCCCTCAACAATTCTACGACTCAACTCCTAGAAAGATCTTTGGTCAATTGGTCGGCAATGTTGTTAATTTTGCGACTTTACAAACTCCAAGGGGATAATGCTCCTACTCAATAGGCTCTTCATTGATTTATATCTCACTTGTATATGCCTATTTATCTTCTTATTTGTACGAGACTATTTCACCAAGTCTATAACATCCTTACAATCACGTACAATGTATAGAAATAGCAGGTAAGGATACGTTTATCCACTAAAGGCATATCCAACAAAAAATTCTTAATCCACATTCAGCCTCAATACAAGTAATATTTAGAGCTATATATAAGCTCAGACTCCATAGTGCTTCTAGATATTATTGTTTTTTATCTTTCTAGATTAGATTTTATTTTATTTGTTTTTACTATTAATTAGTTTATTTTAATTTTAATTTTGTAGGTTTTAAAGGCCCAAAATCAAAACAAGAAAAGAAAGAAGAAAACTGGCCTAAAAGAAATAAAGAACCCAGCCTAAGTTGAAAAGAAGAAGTAGGCCCCCATTCTAGCTCACAGCAACCCAGCTTGGCCCAGCCCACTTATGGGAGTCAAACGGTCACAACCAGCCCCAGCAGCTAGACCTGGCAAAACATCACCCAACCCGTTAACACGACCCTATACGACTCGTAAATTTGCAGGTTTGGGTTGAAGGTTATTGCGTTGTGTCAAAATTGTGTTGACTCGATAACAACCCGTTAAGATAACGGGTCGTGTCGGTGCCAACCCGCGAAACCCGTTAGACCCGATAAAATAAGGGCATTTAAGTAATTGTATATAATTAACAAACACAGCCCTAAACTTCCTAACCAAAATCACAGCAATCACCCGCTCCCTGACTCTCTCTCTCTCTCTCTCTCTCTCTCTCACAGGCGAGACCACCACTATCGAGCTCACCTCCTTCTCCTCTCTCTCCCCGTGCCACTCCTCCTCTGCAACCTCGCCGACGAGATCGACGCCTCAAGGACCTCAACCTACACCTCCCTCTCTCCCCCCGAGATCTCTCTCCTCCAACCCCGTCGACACCACCTGTGCGGCTGCGCCTCCTTCTAGTGCTTCTTGGCTTTTTTATTTTTATTTTTAATTTTTTGTATGTATTTGTAGGAACTAGGAAGAAGAAAAAGAAAGAAGAAGAGTTGGGGTGGGTTACTGGGTTTGGGAGATTGTAGATCAGGGGGTTGGGTTGCAGGAAGAAGAAAAAGAAAGAAAAAGGAGAAGAAGAAAAAGAAAGAAAAAGAAGAAGAAGAAAGGAGGGGTGTGCGTGTGTTTGACTTTGGGGCAGATTTTTTCTATATGTATTTGTAGGAAGAAGAAAAAAGAGAAGAAGAAAAAGAAAGAAAAAAGAGAAGAAGAAAGGAAGGGTGTGCGTGTGTTTGGACTTTGGGGCAGATCTGTAACAGTTGGTTGTTTAGTTTTTTATTTTTTTATTTTTCCTTAAAGGGTCGTGCCGTGTTTATCCGTTATTTTTCGGGTTGTGTTTGGGTTGAAGTTTTTGCTACCCGAAAGTTAATGGGTTGTGTTGGGTCACTCGTTAACACTAACGGGTTGTGTCGGGTTTAACCCAAACCTGCAAAACACGACCCGTTTGCCAGGTCTACCAGCAGCCAACTCGGCCTGGGAAGCCCAAAAGCCACATGGAAGCTTCCCTCCCAACGTCTCTCAGTTGTCACGCACTCACCAACTTGAAACCAGCTGAGCCGAGCCAGCCTGAACCCGTGCCTGCCTCCCCCTCCCGTTTGTCTCTGAAGCCACGCGCAACAAGCCAGCCGCCGGTTTGCTTTTTCTCCTCCCATCCAATGCAAGTGCGTATGATAGCTGCTTTATAGCTGTCTCTAGCTTTTTTGTTGATCCCTTCCCTTTCCATTTAGATATTTTTAGGGCACCTTCCTAGATCTGTCTTCTATTCCTTTGGATATTTTCCTATGAAAGGCAGCTTTATACCATAATCTCCTATCATTTATTTTCCTAGCTTTTAAATTCTGAATTTATTTTCTGTTTTGGTGAGGAATTATCCATCCCTTTGGGGGTGGAATTTATGGGAGAGTTTGAGAGTTGTTCTTTCCTTTCTATTTTATTATTTTGTATTACTTTATATTAAGCTTTTATTTAATGTTTCTTAGTTATTTCCTTCTCTTGCTCTCTTTAACTTAGTAGTTCCTTATTTTATTTCTTGCATTTTTTTTTATGGAGATGAAACTCATCATGGTTTCTCATTAAGGTTGATGAGGAAACACACCATGGTATGACCCATTAGTTATTTATTTAACATTTTTTCTCTATGTGCTTAACTTAGATTTAATAAATATCATTCGTTATTAAAGTAGAAAAATGGTTTCTTTCACCCATTATATGGGTATATTGGGTAGTTAGAGCCTACTCCTACAATATGCTTGGTTTTGTAGTTTTTATAAGCAACCCCTTTGATTCCTTATATGGAATGCTTAGAAGTTTTACATCCCTAAGTTAGACAATGACATACCTAAAGGCTAAAGATATTAATTGTAATTTTTGTGCTTAACATATAAAAATATTTGTATAGAGCATCAAGTTGATTCTTTGGTGCTCTTCTTTGGGAAATTGTTAGATAAATGTTCTAGGTTGTCACATAGTGGTGTGGAATCCAAGACCTTGGTTTCTACCATTGTCTAAATTTCTACACCTTTCTCTCTTGTATTTATTTTTGCACTTTAGTTTCTTGCGTTTATTTTCTTTTTTTGTTTTAGTTACCTAAAAAATCAGCCATCAAATATCTTAAGCTAGTATACAACGCTTACTACAAGGTTCGCATACTTGCAAGAAAAATAAACAAATAAAATTTATCAACACCTTGAGCACGGCCTTCTTGGTCTTGTCCACCTTGTCAAGCGCAATCTCGACGATGTCTCTAATGGTGACCCCGCGCTACTTCAGCTGGTTGAGGGGAGAGAGCTCAGAGAACACGGTGGTGGAGCTCCTGGTGGTGGTGTTGGTACTAGTTGAAGCTTGAGGGTGGCAGCGAGAAGAGTTAAGGTGGGTGGCGGTGCAATGCTCTAAGGCCTGGTAGTCAAGAAACTTCTGGGCTTGGATTAGAGTGGGTGGCGGCGGCGAGCGAGAAGCTTTTGGGAGTTGATTATGATGCTGTTGGTTTTGGGGTTGGATTAGGGTTTGGGGGTGAAAGTTTGTATTAGGTGATTTATCTACCTAATTAACTTGATTAAAACCACAGTCAGTAACCAGACCCCAATTTTTTGTTTACGTGATGACTCAAGGACTAATCAAACAGACTTAAATTTGAAGTTGCAGATTAACACTTGTAAAACAAAATACAACTTTTGTAACCAACACAAATCAAACACACCAAAGGATTAAGTGACAACTTATACACTCAGAGGACCTATCACAGTAGGCATCTCAGTGTTATCCACAACTACTGTGGTGTGTGATTAACTAGATAGTTCCATATGACATATAACAATATAAAGCATAGATATTCAAGGCAGATTTGTGTTTAAAAGTTAAGTAAGTCAGTAAACATTAAGACACAGAATCAAGACGAAGGCATACAAGATGTTCACCCAGAAAAACCACAAAGGGTAAAAACTGAGGGTCTTTTTCAGCTGACCGGGCAATCCACTATATAGGAAGTTCAATACAAAGACAGCAGACAGCAGACAACATACAAGCTTAATCACTAAGTCCTAAACTAAGTGGCAGCTTCTTACCCCTTTGTGCAACTTCCAAAAGCTAGGCAATCAGTCAACAGGAAGAAGACAGATCAATCTTCAAGCTCATAAACCCATGACACCGATTCATACCAGGCACAGCAGATTCTTCAATGTATGAACATGAAATGCAGATTCGGATTCTTTAAAAATCAACCTTCTCAAGCTAAAGACATAAAAAGGCTAATTGATAATCCTAGATCTAAAATCTAAATTATAGTGTTTATAAATTTGTGAAAACTTTAGAACACACTCAAACACATTCAGATTCTAGAGAATAGAAAAACAAGTTAAGAAAATTATTTTAGTTTTTGAAAATCAAAACCATTTTCTTACTTGAAAAGATGAGCACTCACAAAATGACCTAAGCAATCACAACAACAAGCACTCCCAAGGATAATGCTCATCAACGCTGCAAAACCCAGACCAAGACACCCATATACCCACGACACACACACCCTTGTCTGCCCATGTCACATGGAAGCCAAACAATGGTTGTCCGCAAGAGACAAATTGAAGACATATTCTTTTTGTCCTAGAAAGGAATTAATCCTAGTACAGCTGTAGATAAGAATGTGGAGTTGTAAATCAATATTTTCCTCATTTTACAAAATTAACAAAAGAGGAAGAAGATGAATAGTGTTGAAGATGTGTGTGAGTGCGTGAAGGCAAGCTGAAAAACATCACATGTCTTTTACAGATTGAATCAATGAGAATCTAGTTCATGTGTCGTGCACATGCTTGTTTAAAAACAGGAAATGGGCTTTAATTGAAATGAGTTTTAAAAGCCAAGTCACGAAATGGCCTTCTAAAGTATCAACAATTATTTAAGTGATAAAAATGCATGTGCAGTGCACGTGTGAAGAAAATTGTCCTTATGATTAGTGAGTGCTTAGTCAAATAGATACAAAACTATTTTTCGTGAAATGCATGAAGTGCATTATACCTTAGAGCCTTTTGCATTGCAACTTTAGTTTTGATTTCTTCATCACAAGTGATCTTAACCTTAGTTCTAGCCTAGAGCTTGTGAGGGAATAATTAAAAAATAAATACATTAATTTTGACAAGGAAAAGCCAATTCAAAATCCTAAAAACTAACAGGGGGTTGTGCAGGGAATGATGAGGAAGAGAGAGAACTAGGGTTGGAGAGAAAAGAAGTCAGAATGGCAAATTTTGGCCTTTGATATGAGTATTTATATCAAGGGTATTATAGTCTTTTAAAGTCAAAAAATGGTTAGAAAAGTAAAGATTTTCCAAACTGGTTTAAAAAGGTATGAGCCACATCAAAAAGAATTAACGTTATTTAATTTGTGTAATTTCTCAATATGTAGTTACAGGCCGGAGCCTTAAATTCTCAACCAAAACTATTCAGTTTAAAAAGAAAAGTTAAAAAGTCCATGGCCAGCTTAAAAGATCCATCACACAAGCAATAACTCAATAATTAAGAAAATCAAGGATTGGATTTTGTTTAATTAAGAATGAGATTTGAGAAAATTGAAGAAGAGTAAAGAAGAGGATCCACCTCCATTTATGATACCAAACTAGCTAGCCTTATATAAACCTTGATAGAGTATGGAAAGCTTGTCATTCAGCATTCATAAATAGCAAGCAAGCTAGCTAAGTGTTTAATAGAAGAGAGCAAAATATGGAAGGAAATAAGAAAGTTAGGTCTATGGTTCTGGTTTGGTTTGTGCTGGCTACATTGCTCATAGGGCAATCCAAAGCTCAATTCTCTGTGTGCTTTGTTGGCTGCTTTGGCATATGTGTTATCCGACCCCCACACAATCCTCTCAATTGTGCCGTAAAATGCTTCAAAACGTGTTTCTTGCCTCCTCCTTTAGAGCTGCAAGCAAACCCTCAAAACTACTTCTGCAAGCTTGGTTGTGCTGTCAATTCATGTGCCAATATCAGCACCATAGATAACCCTCGTAATTAGCTACATCTCTCTCTCTCTCTCTCTCTCTCTCTCTCTCTCTCTCTCTCTCTCTCTCTCTCTCTCTCTCTCTCTCTCTATTTATATATACGACCACAATGTGTGTTTGTTAGACTCACTTTTGGGTATTTTTTTGGCAAAATAAAAGACATGACTCACTTCTTTTTTATCTGTTGTTTGTCAGATGTTGAAGAGGTGCAAGCTTGTGTGGATTCTTGCTCTGGGACTTGCGCACCAATAATAGCGCCGCCTCCACAAAATATGGTTGTTCCTGAGGTTTATGGGATACCATGAGAATAAAAAATGAAGTTACTCTATAAATATTTATTTTATTTTCAATAATATTTGGGATCAAATTTGGATTTTAAATTTGAATCCCAAATGATGATGTATCATTATATATATTTGTATATTTTAATTGTTGTGTATGTATCAATCAATAAAACATTATCATATCATTTGGGATATATGCCTAACAATATTACTCTTTTATATTATTTTTAACAACATGTACATATTACATCACTATTCATGTAATTTATCCATAATATATATTAAAAAAAAGCACATAAATTAATGTTTTGCGGTTAGTAGAATATATAATTTTATTTATAGTATATAAAATTTTAAAATAATGCAAATAAATTATGCTTACCAAAAGTTAGAAAGAAAATGCAAATAATTAAAAAGAAATAATGGAAAGATTGATTTTTTTTTTTTTTAATTCAATGAAATTAACTATTTTGAATCTTTGAAGTTTCATTTTGGAGAAACTTTTTTGACTCATATGTGTGTACGTAAAGGTGGCACTCAATTATAAGACTAATATGATAAAAACAAATTATAATAACACAAATATGGCCCACCACCCAATCCCGACCATAAACAAATAATTAGGGGTGGACACAGTGCGGTTCAGCCCGATTTTCCCTTGACACCGTGCACCGTGCAGGAAGTGCCTTCTCAGTGCGGTTCGGTGCTAAACACCGCAGAATAAGCAGGAGAACTGAACCAATGCAGACCTGTATGGTTCCGGTGCAGTTCGATGTTTGTATTTTGGTGCTGGGCCTTAGCCCAAATGTTACAATTGGCCTTAGTAGGCAGTAGGTTTGACTTACCAAATGCACTGCACCACCAATTCACAGTACAGTCTGCACTGCACCAAATCAAACCCCATAGCAAAAATTAAATGTACAAATCAAAACTAAACCTAATCACCAAAAACCCCAAACTAATCAGAGTGAGAGGGTGAGAATGATACCTTCAAATGACGAGTAGTACTCTGAGTGAGAGATTGAGAGTTTGAGAGAAACTATGACTGTGAGAGAGTGAGATATCGAGAAAGACAGTGACTGATAGCGGCAGAGAGAAGGTGAGGAGGTGAGAGAGACAGAGATATAGAGTCACAGAGAGAGAGAGAGAGACGAAGGCTGAGAGCAGCAGAGAGAAGGTGAGACTTGAGAAAGGCGGAGAGATAGAGTTACAGAGACTAATGGGGGTGTATTCAATTAGAACCCCTTAACACACGTGGATTGGGGTTTTCCAAATCAAATAAAAATAAATAAATACATTAGGATTGGGGTTTGGATTTTGGAACATTGGCCAAATAAATAAATAAAAAATTAGGATTGGGGTTTGGGTTTGGGTTTGGCCAAATACATTATGATTGAGGTTTGACCAAATAAATTTTAAAAATATACAGAAGGATTGGTTGTTTTTAACTTTTTTTTTTTGTTTTGTTTTTGTTTTTGTTTTTGTTTCTTCTGTCTTAGTTAATTCATTTGGGGTTTCGTTTAGAATTTGGGCAAATTGAGGTTATAAGTTATAACTATATATAAGATTATATATAACTACAATAGAGTTTAGTATATATATAACTATTTAAACTTTGACCGCTTAAACGAACGAGTAAATGATTTCCGATTTGGCTGATTTTTTGCAGGGATGATCTATCAATGGAAATGTAAAAAATGGACGTTCGGATTAACACAAAACGACCCGTGTGGGCCACACAGGGTGATCCCTTATTTAACACTAAATGAGGGATCCCTTATTGGAAGGGCCCTGATACTACTATAGTATATATTACTTATATAGTTATACTACTATATACTACTATAGTATATATACTACTATAGTATATACTAGTATACTACTATAACTATATTTTACTTATATAGTTATATATAACTACTATAGTATATATACAACTATATACTAAGTTACTAACTATATAGTTATATACTAAGTTTATATATAACTCTATATACATAAAACATTATATAGACTATAGAGTATAGAGTATAGAGTATATAGAAATAGAATATACTAATTTTATTATATAAGATATAACTAAAATTATATACTAAAATATTATTATATATATAGAATATGAAACCCATAGGGTTATATAAAATATATTTTAGGGTCTAAAATAAATATGTATAAATGTGTATAAAAATGTATAAAATGTGTATAAAAATGTAAAAAAATGTGTACAAAAATGTATAAAATGTGCATAATAATATATAATTATATTTTTTTAAAATTACATAGTGTGAATCGGTTTGGTTCGGGCAAAGTGAGTATGAAACCAGAACCGGAACCGTCCATATACGGTTTGGTTCGATTGTTTTACGGTGTTGACTTTTTGGGTCAACTCGTGTATTTTCAATTTTTATTCGATCGGTTTGGTTCGGTGTTTCGGTGCACCGATTATTATGCCCACCCCTACAAATAATCAATGGCCTAGTCTAGGCCAGGGCCAACCCTGATATTTCGTGGCTCTAAAAAATTAAATTAAGGCCTTATTTATAGGTGTGGTTATGAGAAAAGAATTAAATTTCAGATTTTGAGAGTTTAAAAATATTAAAATTTTAAAAGAATTTTCGATTTCGTTGAAAATTTAAATTAAAACAAGTGAAAATTTTAACAAAATTTGTTTCGGTAATATTTCGAAACCTCAAAAAAATGAAAATTTCGAAGAAATTTTGAGGAAATTAATTTTCGAAATTTAATTCCATGGTTATGAGATTTTAAAGACTTGAGAAGAACATAAAAATATGACTCTCACAATATTTACATAATTTGGGATTAATAAGTATATAAAATTTGAAGACTTCAATATTTTAGGGGCGGGGCAACCTACTATGAGGGACACCACTACCTGCTTACCATTGTCTTGTAGAATACTTAAAAAATTGCCAAGAATGAATTCATGTAATGAAACAAATTTTAGTTGGTCTGATCTTGCAACAAAAGGGATTGAAATCACTGACTTAAGTGAACAAATTAAGAACCACTATTCACTACAAATTGGGCTACACTTCTGTTACCTCTAAAAATCACGGCAAGGATTGCCGAGACCCTTAGCAAGAACACTGCAGTCCTTTAAATGAAATTGCGGGTGTGCCACTGCCTTTCAGCTGAGAGACCGTTGACAGAAAGTTTGTGACTGAATATTTTTATGTATTGCGCTGTGACCCTGATTTCCAACCAAACAATTGCTTGGCTAGAAAGGAACAAGAAACTTGCCTAGGTTCTTACTGCCTTGATCCTCAAGGACTTTAGATGCTCGGTGAAACTATGATTGTGTGCTCAAAAGTAAAGATGCGATGAATAGGTGCTTGAGTGATTGGATGCAAGAAAAAGCTATGAACTTTAATATAAAAGGTATGAATAATCTTACTGTCTTGGAATTGAGTAACAATAGTAGTTCGCACCACAACTCTCATACTAGAAAAATAAACAATAAAAAGGAACAATAACAAAGAAATTGATACTAAGAAAAGATCTTAGATCGAAGAGCCAAAAACAAAGAACTATGTCTTGAGAAACAGATAAACTAAAGAACACTGAAATCTATGAGAAATCGAGAACTTGAGGTGTTGAAAAGCTTGTGCTTGATTTTTGTCAGATGTGTTGAGAGATTTTATGCCTCCAATATCTTGCTTATATAGTAATCAGGCCCTAAAGTTAAGAAACTCTTTCCTTATTGCTATGGACTCCTATTTCCTTAATTAATCAATTTTCTTTGCGCCCAAGGCATTAAATCCCTGCCTTATCCGATGAGAGATTAATCTATATTTCAAATCTCTCACCAAACCCCACTCAAAAATTTCTACATTCCACATTATATATAAACTGAAAATCCCTCATTCCCTTTAACGCTTTCAAATCTTCAAATTTCCCAGAATTCCCTGCAATTTCCTTTCTGTGTTCTTTGCCATTTCTAGAAAACTACCTCAATCCTTTCCTTTTACTTCCTAAGATCATCGATGGCTTCCTCATCTGCCTCTATTTCCTCTTCTTCCGTCACCACCGCCGACGTCACCATCACTATCGGGGCTGGGATTCCGATCCCAATGCCCACTAATCGGGGAGTGCGCAAGGCTGCCATAGCTGATACTCTCTTGAACACTCCTTTGATTGCTGAAGAACCCGTCGAGAAATCTGGCGTTCCTTTGAAAGGCGGATCCATCACGGTTCTGGAAGACAGGCCTAAGGCCCTGCTTAAAATATTAGTGTTTGGTGCAACAAAGAAGGTACACACCAATTTGTGTGAATCCAATCTCGACGGAGTAGCAGATTGTAGTTAGTCGTGGACTCAACCACATAAAACGCTGTAAGGCGTGACTTACTCCCTACAGTGAGCTCCATAGGCAAGACCCTTTTGGCTCTCATTTTCTCGTCGGCGAAACTAGTGAGAACAAGGTCTGTACTCATAAGATCTGCCTCTGTCTTGTATAATTTTCTTATCTAACCAAAAGGAATGACATTGACGGTGACACCACTGTCTATCATAACCTTCGAGATTGGAACGCTCCACCTACCTACAAGTCATCTCTGGTCAGCTCCCACCCGTCTGTGACCTGCTGCCTCTCGTCGAGTTTTACACTATGACCCCCGAGATAAAATTCCTAGATTCATTACTGTTACAAGTGGTACTTTGCAAAAAAAATTTTAATTCAAATGATAATTTAACACAATTTTTTGTTTTAAATGGTAAAGTGAAATTGAGTCCAAAATTCAAGTGGATAAAATGTAAAAAAGCCTTTAGAACATTAACCCCAAAACGATGAATATCATCGAGGTCAGCTTCCATGTCCATCCTCCACTGAAAATTTCAACATAAAATATATTTTTTCTCATGCTTGTCGCATAGCCTAGAAGGTTAATTTGCAGAGATCGATAGAGGTATGTCAACAAGCTACGTACCTAGCTAGCTAGTTTCGAATAAAACCTAATGAAAAGTTCAACATGCTTGCATGTTTAAAACTTAAAAGAGATCGAACGACCAATCAATAATTCATTGCATGACATGACTATATATAGTCTATATATATATTTATTTATTAATTAGGTTAGGATAATCCATGTGCATAGCCGTCACAACATTTGTTAATTTGTTTGGCAACCGAGTTTATTCACCAATTAATATACATTAAGCAATATATAATTAATAACCAGCCAAAGGACATGCACTGTACATTAATTCATATCCATATATTTGTTCAATAGACAATATATTGCAAATTATAATTAAGTAGCTAGCAAGAGGCCACAAAAGGTGAAGGCTACCAGCCCTCCTGCATGTTCTCAGTTTCGCCACGTTGCATATTTAGAACCATTCGGTCAATTAGCTTCGATCGATAATATGGTGGCCAGATAAGTACCATCAAGTGCATATGCATGTGCAACATGTTCTCTGCCTCATGCTTAATTAAGCTGGTAGATATACTGGGGATAATTGGGTTTTCAGGGAAAATGGAACCACCACACCTCCGCTTTAAGAGAATTTTATTCAAGTGGTTAATTCGGTACAAATGATTTAATTACTTTGATTTAATTAATTAATTGGTATTTAACTAATTTGTCCTTATTTTTATTTAGCTAGTTAGCTTAATGTATATTATTCATCCCTTTTCTTATCTAGGTATTAAGGTTTTAGAATTCTATGATTATCTAATATGAAATGAGAGTTTTGGTTAATTCTAGGACGTCGTGGATCAAAACTTTATGACCCTCATTGCCCACTTACAATTTATCATAATAACCGATAGGGTTGTTTTGTCTTACACGCATCATTATGTATATATCATATATATAACATGAAAAAAAATAGAAATAATTAGGTTTAGATATTTTAGAAAAACAATTAGGTTGAGATCAGGAGTGTTTTAAAATTTATAAGAAAATCCTTTTAATTCATAATAAAATCTTTTTAATTTATAAGAAAATTATTTTAATTGGTAATAAAGTCGTTCCCGGATTTGAATGGTATTTCCGCCTATTTGAAGGGTATTTCCTTTCCAAGGGTATAAAGTGGGTTTTGTAGAGGTTGCATGTTAGGTTTTAACTTCGAGTTCGCCCAAAAATCTTGGAGTTAAAACCTAACATAAAGCTGTCAAAGAAGAAAAATAAAAGGATTTAATTAAAAATTCTAAATCACTACCGGTTTTAGTCTAAGAAAGACTCATAAAATGAACTGCACTCTAAGTCTCTTAAAAAAATATCCATAATAATGGTCCAAATTGAACCATACCCCTTATATATTACATATTATATATATATTTGATTCATATATGTCGTCATGCTGTTAATTTCAACAATATCATATATGACATTTTTTTATAAAATTAATTTAGAAGGTATTGGTAATCATATAAATATAATTGTTTTTAAGAGAAACATGCATGCAAGAAATTAGAAGAATTAAAAGAAATATTAATCCTCCAATATATCAATCTGAATAATCCTTCTACGTATGATCTCCACCGAAAGTGGGAGTGACAGAAGATGCATGCATCTTAATTTGTCTGGAAGATTGTCCAAGTTTTAAGTTTCATGGGGGTACTATGATGCAGACATGTTACAAACATGGCTTTAGGAATTGTTTTTTCTAAGACACATTAGACATCAATCATATCACTTTGATATGGAAATTGGGGTTAATGAATGTCAGAACCAATACCTTATCCCAACATTAAGATCTAATTTGTCCACCATTCTCAACCCCAAACATTGACAAGTAATGTTATGTACATAGGCCAGCACTCCCAATTAATTGTAGTACTCCCACTTAATTAATTGCTTATAGTTTTAATTATTATAGGTTTCCTGTTTGGAAACATGGCCTAACCACCATGAGGAAATTATAAATGTGGGAATGCCATGTTTGATTGAGCTGGAATGAGGGAATTAATTAAGGACCCCAAATTCACATTATGTAAAGCATTGAATTTGGAAAGTGGGGGATGGAGAAGAATAATCCAGGGTGTTTTTAATGGGATGGGCGTGATGAAAGGTGGTGGTTCATGCCATAGGGGGGCTTAGGTGGTGACGAAGAATCATGTGGTTGCATGTGCATAAGTTGGAGAACATGCCCAAAGCAAACAAGCCACACCAATTGGTACTCTTGGCAACATGTAATGACAATTAATATATATCCCCATTCCCTTGGAGGCCTTCTATGAAATTGTCCTCATGTGGTCCCTACCCTCATTGTGGCATTAATTAATTTTTATTATCCTTAATGGCCGCCAACCCAATTCACCAGTTGTACCATATAAAAACCCCCCTTTGTGCCATTTGTGCTATAGGGTTATGTTTTCATTGATCTCACACAACCAAAGCTAGCTGCTAACCTAAAAAGCCTTGAGCAGTACTAATCTTGAGGAAGCTGGTTAATCTATCTTTGTTTGAGATTAATAATCAAGTACTTTTCAAACATATATGGGTTCTCAACAACGTCCTCTCCTTGTTTCCCTTGATTTGAAAGGTATGGTCCAAGAAAATAAGGGAGAGTCCTACACAAATGGGGCATTGTGGATCAACAACAAAGCACTGGAAAGCCAAGGTATGAGACAAAGGGTCACTAAGAAAAGTACTGGGGTTGTTTTGAAGAACAAGAGATTACCAAGAAGGAGTTTAAAGAAGAGGGGGAGGAGATCAGGCCTCCAAGGTGCAACGCTAAGGCGCAGAAAAATTGGGATTCAAAGAAAGGTGAGAACATTGAAGACACTCATTCCAAACACTAATGATTCCATGGGCCTTGATGGGCTTTTCAGAGAGACAGCTGATTACATTTTGTCTTTGCAAAGTAGAGTCAGGCTCATGCAAATTATGGTTCGGGCATTGGCAGGTTCTGATCACCATCAAGAGTAGACACGTACTCATTCATTTGTGTAAAGAATAGTATTCTTTTTTGTTTTTCTTTCTCTTTAAAAATATCTCTGTTTTATATTTTTTTATTTATTATTCTTCCTGTTTTCTTGTGATTTATTATAGTCATAGAAGCTTGTTTGGAAAGTCCAGGTATTCATGCTGTGATATGTAGTTTACCAACAGATCTTGGTTGATCATTTTGTTGTGTGAAAAAGTAACTTGAGGTCATGGATAAGTATTTTAGTGAATTTACTTGTATGTTTGTGAACCATGAATATAAGCTTCCTCTGCTTGTAAAACCAACTAAATTAATAAATTATATATAAGAATCATGTAACGCGGAAAATAAATGTAAAATTAAGCATTCAAAAGCTTTCTTAACATCTCAAATTAATTATGGATACTGCATGAAAATAAAATTAGTTTTGAACCCAAATTGTAACAATCAATTTGTTGTATCAAATATAAAATTACACGAAAATAGAAGTGTGAGTAAAACAAGTCACACCAGCAAGTGATGACTAGCTTATTCGGCACTTAACCGACGACAGGTGATTTTTTGGCTGCTGGATGCATAAAAGACATTCTATTTCGGCCGACATTGACGGAGTAGCGTTTTTAATTTTTAATTTTTGAGCGAAAGCCAAAACGACCAATTGTGAAATTTTGTGGTCATTGGACCAGTTAAAAAGGCCTTTAGTGCCATAATGGGCCTTAGTTGTTCAGACTGCTCTTCAACTTACTCAACCTCTATATTGGGCTAGCAGCTCGGCCTGATCTCCTTATATTGATCCAAGAAAACTTGGGCCATGCTATTTTATCTATTTTAGTATTCTTTTTGAGTAAACTGCATTTTTTGGCTTGAAATCATATTTGATACTCGTGGTTTCAATTTTTTCATTTTGGTCTTTGTGTTTTATGTTGTTTGTAATCTTAGGACATTCTTCACTCACCATGAAAATATTTATTAAATCGAAATTAATTATTGTTTACACTCGCGAATTTTACTCAATAATGACCGAAAAGCATGTATGTAGTTTTGAATTTGATTTTCAAACAAGAATTGAAAGAAATTTTAAACTTGAAGTTCAAATTTTTTAAATTTTTTGAGCCACATTTTATGTAGCAAATATATATGAGAATGAAAATAGGAATTAGTTTTCGAAAGCACATTAGATGGTCTTTCAATCATCCAACAAAATTTTTCTTAAAAACAAATGAATAATTTATCCCAAATTGAAAATTTGGGTTTTGTTAAAATTTTCCTAAAATGGTAAACAACATAAAACACAAAAATCAAATTGGCAAATTAAATTAAAACCATAAGGACCAAATGTAATTTCATACCAAAACATAGGGACTAAAAATGTTGTTTACCATTTTTTTTTTTGGGAAAAACAACACTACTACAAAAAAGCTCATATATCTCAGTAATTTACTGATATCTAAACCCCCTAAAATTCGATATTGAATGACGTGATATCTATTCTCATGTGTTTACATATCAGTTTTGAACTAATATCTAAAAGTGATTTTAAATCAATTTTTTATGTAAATTCGATATTTATGAAGTCAGTTTTTTCCTTCTCGGATGGATAAAAACTCAATAACTGATATATTTTGAATATACTATATCGGTATGGGTTTAAGAACGGATATCTTAGAGATGAATTATATGTGTTTTAATTGTAGAACTGGTATAAATATAGCCAGAGACATTGGTATTGTTTTCAAGAACTGATACCTTAGATGTGAATTATATGTGTTTGGATTGTGGAACTGGTGTAAATATAGCCGTAGACATCGATATTGTTTCTGAGAACTGATATCTTAGATTTGAATTATATGTGTTTGGTGTGGAACTAGTATAAATATAGCCATATACATCGGTATTGTTTATGAGAACTAATATCTTAGAGATGAATTATATGTATTTGAATTATGAAAACTGATTTTGAAGTTGTGATTGGTATCAGTTTATTTTCCCAAAATGGATATCTAAACTCTATACCATTCTAGTTTTTCGAAAGAACTGATCTTATATATTTTGAAATTAGTGTTATGTAACATCTGTTTTGATATCGGGTTTATTTTTTGAAAACTGATATAATTGGTTAATACTATTGAACATCTATTGCATATTTATTTAGTGGCCAACCTGCACATTCAAGTGCTAAACATCCATTTCATCTCAAAAGTCATTAATTGTCATATATTTCAACATCTCCAAGCTAGGACCCCAAAAGTTGTCTACATATCACAAAAATTAGGGGGAGACCTCATCATCGCTAACCCCTTCCTTCAAATATATCTAAGCTAGGCTAGGCATCACTTAAAGACCATTTACAAAAACTGTTAGGCACTTAGGCATGTATTTTCTAATTTTCCCATTCCCCTTTACAAAATATGGGCATGGTAGAATTTTAATTAATTGATCTAAGTTCTAGAATATCCAAAAAATGGCACATCCAACCTATCCACATAGATCAAAGCCTATGCATAATTCAAGTTAACAAAGTCACCCCATTCAACTCAAACATCATCAATTTGGTCTTGGGTGTAACTGCATCGCTTGATCCTCAATTTGCTCCACTGAAAACACAAAGGAAAATTGAATTATTTTAATTAGCTCAATAGTAAGGTAGCTTAAAGCTTGCTCATACTAAAATAATACTTGCAGCTAGCTTGTGCAAATTCACATCTATACTCAAATAATAATCATATATACACAGGGGCCATATAACATTCAAATAATAAGATCATCTCGATTATCATCATAATTTCCTGTCAATTTTCATCCCAATAAAATTTAACCATCAGCCATCTCAATTATCATCCCAACTTCACCCCAATTATCAGCCCAATAATAGAAAAATAGCAGCCATCTCAATTATATACTTCGAAAACTAAATACATTGTTTGTAACTGTTGGCAGTAGCTTTTTTCATCTAATATAAGCTTCAGAGAGGGTGGTGCTTGTGGTGCAGTGATGCTTCTTTAATATATTCCCACCCCACCTTTTTCCTTCTGCTTTATACGCATGTGGAGCTTTGCATCACATGCTTCTACCACCTTTACATCACAACACTATTATTCCCAGACCTCCTTTTTATCCAAGCAATCCCTCTCTTATTTTCAAAATCATTAACACTATAATTAACCAGATTTGGACCATCTTACAGTCCAATCACCCACTTCTTAGTCCAGTACTGATCTGATTTTCAAGTACATTATCCATAGATAAAAATTAAACAGCAGCCATGCAACTCAATTATCATCCCATTAAACTTAAAACATCAGCCATCTCAATTATCATCCCAAAATGCATATAGGTCCATTCAAAGTGGTCAAAATATGTTGCAATATTAATTAAAACTATAAAGGTACATGTTTTGTTTTTTTTTGGTCGAAATATAAAGGTACATATATGTTAACTCAATTTCATGAATGCATCATTCAAAAATGATGCAGACCAGCTAGAAATCCAAAATCCGGAGTTCATAACAATTACAAGGTCCAATATATATTGTCAGGGTTATTTGGATACTCACCGTGCTCTCAAACTCAAGATTCATATCCTCAATGATATCCTTCATGTACCTCATAATGTAGTAACTACATTCAACTCCTCTAGGTTGTTTAGGACACTAAACACAATAAGAAAACAGTGGCATATAGAGTTAGTGTGTATTCATACAGGTTTTAAATAGGAATGACAAAAATAGTAATGGGGAAAACAATAATGAAGTATTTGGAATACATACTGAAAGATGCTTCCACTGTATTGTTTTGCGAGTTTGCCTACCCGTAAGTACATTGAATTGTCTAATTAATCAACAATACACCACAATAAGTTACACCCTAACAAATTATTCTTAGTGCATAAACTAATAAATATATAAGGGAGCATCAACTCATGTGTTGACAATGTCCATCCATCCCTGGTCAAAGGTCGGTTTTGCAAGAGGGTCCATTATATAAACATTAATGTCTTTCTCTTTAGTAATTATTTATAGGTTTATCTTAGTCACCTTAGTATTTAGCTAAAATAATGCTGCTTGAGCACATTGCATCAGCATAAAACAACAAAATCTATGGCCAATGCATTCAATGGATACCTAATGAAGGAATTGTCAAGATTTTAGAGTGGGATAGTACAAGAGTACTGTTGTATTTAAAGATGATATATATAAATAATAGAACCTACTGCATGTCCATTATATTTTCTATTTGGTTGGGTGCAGCAAACTTATGTTTCAGCAAATTGGAAACAACCTGTTCAAAATGGATACAACTTTTTGAAGACCATTTAGACTTTCTAGAAAAGACACAACAAAAATGCAATTTTACTTACCTCTTCCATTAAACCCAAATCATGGATGTCTGTTTTAGTTGTTGATATGAATTTCACTCTTAACATTTTGCAGTTGCATATATCGGTCCTTTAATGCAGAGTCATGTACCCTGAAGTCAAAATCCTGAAAGATGAAACACAGAGAAATTATTTGTGGTGAAGGAAGAGCTTTTCTGTGTGAGAAAATTTAGGCTTCTGCATAATGTTAATTTCTTACCCTCCATCATAGGTGTAGTAATAAGAATACCCATCTGCTTTGTCAACAAAAGCTTTGTACCTTTCTGCATAATGCATATAAGCTGCCATTTGCATTATTCACCATAGCCTCTCATCAAGCCATGTAATTTCAATCATCTGCAAACAAACACAATAGTATTAGCTAAGCGTATAGCCCAAAGAAAGTAAAAGCTCGATCGGAGAAACAAAACACTTGACAAAAAATAAAGAGAGAACAAGAAATCAACACAGCAACCTGTACTTGGAAAAATCAACAACTGAATCAATTTCTTTTTAAGAAAAAAAAAAAGATAAAATCAACACAGTAACCTGACATGAATTTGGTGCTAGCCCTTTGTAGGAAATTATAAAAAGAGAAAATATATGCAGATGTAGGAAACTTGGCTATGTATTAAAATGTTCTAACCTTCCCATTATATCCAGATTTAGCCACGGAAACTATCTTCAGCAGTTCAAGAGCCTCTTTGTTTTCCTATAAAGCAAAGATCAAAAGAATATAAGCCCACAATTGGTCACTAAGGAAAAAGAATAACTGCCATTCCTTACATAAGTAGAAACTAATATGTTGAGTTATTGGAATGCATGTTTCACTTAGTTATACATTTCATCTTAGTAACACTCCCTTAAATGTTTTAGTGAGGAATCTTAGAATAACATTAAACTCCAAAGATAGTCAAAAAGCTTCCCCTACCACTTACAATAATTAGAATGTGTCTCATTCTTCAATTTCTGAGCTGCTTTGCATTAATTATTAATCAAAAAACAAATATTAAAGTCATTAATCAATGGTTCTATAGGATATTAATTGGTAAGAACTTACTCACACTTGCAATGCAGCATTACAAAACTGGATCAGAATGCTTATAGATTAATGCAAAGTAACATTCTCCATACAAGATAAAACCAAAGATGATTGAATTTCAGATTGGATCACATGCATTTCAAGGTCATAAATTATAAGAACTTGAAAAATTATGAACTAAAAGAAATTCAAGGAGCTTGATTTGTTCACCTTTAGTTCAAGCAACATTCAACCATCAAGGCCTTCCACAGTGATGAAGTGATTTTGATTATGATTTCTATGTAAAAAGTGACATGATTCCTACCTGAATAGTGTTGAGATTGATTCCTATATTTGTTGTATCAATAGTGGTGCTGAAAGTGATATTTGAGAGTAATATTTGAGAGTAATATTGTTGTACCAAATTAATTTAGGCCTAATCTTGATTAATTGATCATTAATTTTTAATTGATAAGGCAATTATTTATGAAAATTATACCAATGTCATTATTTTAATAAAATCTTTAAAAAGAGTCCAATTTTTCATATATTTACAAATTAATTAATTGAAGGCCAGAGAATTACTTCTTTTTTTTAATCTTGATCTAATGCACCATTTAATAAAGGTTAATGCACCAAAATTTCACACACAACACACAAATTTATTTCATTTCATAAACATGAACCATAAACTGGGCACATAAGCAACTTGCATAAGGAAATATAATAAAAAAGCAAAACATAAGCAACACACATAGATAGTAATTCAAAAAAAATAAGAAAAGAAACAACAATGATCAACGGCTTCAATTTGCTTGGACGAGACTCCCTTCGCAACTCCAGAGGTGGGCAATTAGATCTTGCTTAAGTTTTAGGTTCTGTTGAGATGACCTAACCAAATAGAGACGTCTAAGCGCCTCTCCTCTACTGAGGGGGGAGTCCAATAAACAGGACATGCCTCCACCCGTTCATATCTATCTTCAGCCCTCCTCATCCTTGTCGGAACATCCAAGTCATCATCTAACTCATATTCTTCGCAATCTGGCCGCTCATTCTGAATAATCATGTTCTGCAAAATGATTCACGTCTTCATGATGTACCCAAGTTCATTGGCGGCCCATCCTTTGGCGGAGCGTTTTATAATTTACCATTTCGCTTTCAAAATACCAAATGCCCTTTCAACATATATCCTTTTTCACTACAAGAAAAAAGGGTTTGGGAGAGGAATAAAATTCGTCGCCCAAAGTAGAGTTTCGTCGCCCAAACGTTTGGGCGACGAAATGGGTTCGTCGAGCGTTTGGACGCCCAAAATGTGACGCCCAAGAGTTTGGGCGACGAACTACTAAATTTCGTCGCCCAAAGACACCTGGGGCAACGGATTTTTTTCGTCTCCCAACACATAAAATTCGTCGCCCAAAGCATGTTTAGGCGACGGACAAATTTTGTCGCCCAAAGAGGGTTTGGGCGACGAACACACTTATTCCTCGCCCAAAGCATGTTCGGGCGACGAAATTATCCGTCGCCTAAACAAGCTTTGGGAGAGGAATAACTAATTTCCTCGCTGGAACGTGCTTTGGGCGACGAACGAGAGGAGAGGAATAACTAATTTCCTCACTGGAACGTGCTTTGGGCGACGAACTCGTTCGTCGCCCAAACCCTCTTTGGGCGACGAACACCCTTATTCGTCGCCCAAAGAAGAAATTTCGTCGCCCAAACAGTCTTTGGGCGAGGAATAAGGGTGTTCGTCGCCCAAACCCTCTTTGGGCGACGAAATTTGTCCGTCGCCTAAACATGCTTTGGGCGAGGAACAAGGTGATTCGTCGCCCAAACCTTTTTTGGGCGACGAACTAAATATATTTGATTTAAAAAAAAAATTTTTATTTTAATTATATATATGAATTTAATATTTTAAAAAAAAATCTTTATTCAAAAACTATATAAAACAAAATTAATAAATTTATATATCCAAAATATCCATACAAAGTATAAACAATTTAATTAATACATACATACAAATAACTAATGGCCCCCTAGGTCAGTAGCATCATCGACACCGGTGGAGGAGTCTGGCATGCACTGGTCAATGTTGGGCGGCAGCACAAACCCAGGTACAATCCTGGCCAACTGGCCAAACATCTGCTGCATCTGCTGCACCTTACTCGTCTGCTCCGCATATGCCGCTCTCGATTCTTCTAGTTGACCCTTCAACAGCTGCACTTCAGTGGTCAGGTTGACTAATTCTGCAGATGGCTGAGATGAAGACCCGGCGCTGAGATCACGAACCCGACCCGCTCCCATTCCGCGTATCTCCCTACCACGCCTATCACCCAGTGTCTCCGTCATAATACGAAGACCGGCATCGCGATCGGGGACTGAGATCGACTCCAACGGAGTGTCCGGAGGGTACTGGCTAGCCACCTCCTCCAAATAACTCGCCTTCTTGGCGAGCATCTCAGTCTTCAAAATATTATACACAAGTTAGGAATTAAGAAATCAAATACAAATATTTAAATTTGTGAAATAAAACTAAAATATAAAAAACTAACGTGCTTCGCCTTGCCCTTGTCGTTGCCGGGTCGGGCATAAACATCCCCGTAGTTGTCGACCTCAGGAAATTGCGAACCAGCCTGAAAAAGAATGTAATGTTGACAAAAACTCAAACAATACTAAGAAATATATATATTAAATTAAATAATAGCGCACCTGACGATACGACTCCACCCGGTATGAGAAGGGCATGAAACCACCATGATGATCAATCCTTGCGGGCGCTTTCCGGTTCTGAAGATTGGCATTCGACTTCCTCTGTTAAATATTAAGCAAATTGTAAATGCACATATTAGTGCATACACAATAAAGGAATAACATAAGAAAAAATAATTTTGAAGTCCTAAAATGATATAACATACCAAAAATTCCGGACTCTGAAAATGAGTGCACAACCACTGCCACTGATCAAGCCGAGCTGCCATCTCCGGAGGAGGGCTGGCCAATGCCTCAGCTGCCGATCCAAACATGTTATATTCTCTGTGCAGCTCGTGCTTCCATTGTGTGTACACTTTTCTCAATAACTTCTCCATATACCTAGCTACATCCGGATCCTCCATCCGAATGTCATAGTTTACCTGAAAAAAATGCAATTATCAAATTGTTAGGAATGATCAAATTAATCATTTTATATTAATCGAAATATACTCACAGAAATGGAGCCCATAATGCTCCTCTTGATGGCGTCATCAACCTTTTCCCAACTGGGGAAAAGCATGGGGCATTCACCACGGATAATCGATCCAACAAAGGAAGCGAAAGTACTATGGACCTCCTTGCTCGGTCGTAGGTGATCTTGCTCAAGAACGATTCGAATCCTCTCGTTCGTCGTGCGAGTGATTCGCGACGCCTTCAACCCTCTACTTATCCCCCTCGTGGTTTTGGTACCTAGAAAAGCAAATATAACATATTAATTTCACAGTAATCTTATAACATCTAAATAAAATTAAACATAAACACAAGTGATGTGAAAACATTTTTCTTACTCTCTGATGATGAGGCAGTACGAGTGGATGATGCAACATTATCATATGCACCATAACGGTGACCACGTCGGGCCCTCCGTGCCGACTGAATCGCAGACCCAGTACTAGATGAGAGATCTGGGGGTATCGCCGGGGTCGATTCGCCCTGGGCTATGAGGTCGGGCTGTACTGCAGGGGCGGGCTGGGCTGCAGGGGCGGGCTGGGCTGCAGGGGCGGACATGGATGCTGAAGTGGACCTCCGAGATCCACCCCTGTTCGAGATCAAACTCATCTGCACAATTCAATAAATATTTATGTTAGTAAAAAAGAAAACTAAAGTAATAACTTACTAATCTGAATCATCATTATCACTTACTAATATGAATCACCATTATCAATTACTAATCTGAATCACCACTAGAAATACTCATTTCATCATCAACATCATCATCTTCATATTCATCTTCATCTTCATCTTCATCATCATCATCATCGATGAAATCATTAACATCAATTCGGGGAAGTGGCCCAAGATCAATTGATAAGGCATCGATCTCAATTGGAGGAACGTCATGTATCTCGACTTGTTGTATGATAACATCATTGTTGTATGGATTGGGTATGGTCGAAGATGAATCCTCTTGATAGGCCATGTCATCCTGATTTTCTTTTTCCGGAATATCCCATATATTTCGATTCTGAATCATCTGAGCTACTTTCCAACCCACACCTGCCTTAGGGTTATCCAGATAACATACTGGTTTTGCCATTGTGGCAAGAATAAATGGATCATTCTCATACCATCGAGTGTTTGTATTCACAGATATTAAGTCGTAATCGAGTTTAATACTGTTGTTCCTATTCGGGTCTGTATTAAACCAATGACACTTAAATAACACAACTTCAAAGCGATGCGAGTACAAGACTTGATGTACACTCGTCAGCTTGCCGTAGAAATCAACCGTGCCAGTCTCCAAGTTCTCTACACAAACCCCGCTATTTTGAGTGCTCAAGATGGCATCTCGTTCTACAGTTAAAAACTTGACTCCATTCACATTACATTCAGAAAACGTTTCAACACATTGAATACCACTCGCCAAACTCATTAACTCCTTGTATAACGGCGAATTATCATCAGTCAGCTTTTCCATCTGTTAAAAGACAATGGAATTAATATATTACAAAAAATTTACAAACACATGAACGAACTGATCATTATTGTCAGTAATCACTTACATGTTCCTTAAACCATTTAGGAAACAATTCCCGATGCTTTTTCTGTACACGTTCCATGTCCCATCTTGGATAGTCGCGCTTCATTAGTTCCTCATGCTCAATGCGTAAAGAGTCAACTTCTTTGCAATTGTTGAGTATGAACCAATGAGCCACCTCCATATCGTGTTTCGAGAATTCAACAGCTGATTTAGGGGCTTCGCCAAATGGTCGTGTAATTTGAGAAAAGACAGAAAGTGTCTCATTTTTTTCACCACCGTCGTCGTTGCGTTGGGGGCGATTGAATGACGTCTCAACACTGCTGAGATATATTGCACAGTACGTGATGGATTCATTTGCAATGTATGCCTCTGCTATGGAGCCTTCGGGGCGTGCCCTGTTTCGGACGTACCTTTTGTAATTACCCAACATTCTGCAAATGTAATTACATAGTGAGAAAACTTTTATGAGTAACATAGAGCTGAACTTGGAGAATAGTAATGAAATAGTTTAGGAATTGTTACCTTTCTATTGGGTACATCCACCGATAACTGACCGGCCCAGCAAGAATTGCCTCTTGCGGTAAATGTATCATTAAATGAATCATTATATCAAAAAAGGCCGATGGAAATATTTGTTCAAATTTGCATAGGATGTACACAATCTCATCTTTCAATTTTGACATGTCCGACACGCGCAACGTCTTAGCGCAGATATGTTGAAAGAACCTCGACAACCCAACAATCGGTTCAACCACATCTTCGGGCAAAAACTTTCGAATACTCACCGGAAGCAGACGTTGCAATAAAACATGACAATCATGACTTTTTAAGCCCACAATTTTTCCAGAGTCGATTTTCACATTTCGAGAGATATTGGCCGCGTATTCATCTGGAAATTTGACCGATGCAAGAAACTTTAAGAATTCTTTCTTATCCACAGGCTTCATGGTATAAAATGGATGTTTCTTTATCATTTTATCACCCTTCTTCGTTAACCACAAATGTTTCCTGATGCCCATTTCTTGCAAATCTTGTCGAGCCTTAATTGTGTCCTTTGATTTTCCCTCAATGCCCAAGATTGTCCCCACCAAACTTTCGCACACGTTCTTCTCAATATGCATTACATCGAGATTGTGCCTGATTTTCAACTTCGACCAATACTCCAACTCGAAGAATATCGACTTGTTTGTCCAATTTAGATGTGCAGGTGACCTTGGCATATTTCGTTCTTTGTTAGAGGGATGTTTACCAATCCGGCCAAATTCTAAGTTATTCAACTGCCTGAAGATGTCATCACCAGATAATTCTTTAGGTTTCACGCCCATCTCCTTGTTTCCGTCAAAGGCCTCCTTACTGTGACGCCATTTATGATCCCCCGGCAACCATCTTCGGTGGCCCATATAACATACTTTACCACTGTGCCAAGCGGAAGTTATATCTTTATTACAAGTAGGACATGCCATATAACCCTTGGTGCTCCAGCCTAATAAATTCCCATAAGCTGGGAAATCATTTATTGTCCACATGACTGCCGCACGCAAGGAAAACATTGTTTCGGTGGACTTATCATATGTCGGCACACCATTTTGCCACAATTCTTTCAGCTCATCAATCAACGGCCGCAAATATACATCGATCTCCTTGCCAGGGGATTGCGGTCCTGGAATTAATAGCATCATAATTGTGAATTCTTTTTTCATCCAGGGAGGCAAATTATAAGGAACCACGACCACTGGCCAAGTGCTGTGAGATGTGCTCATATTTCCGAATGGATTAAATCCATCAGTAGCAAGTCCTAATCTGACATTTCGTGCATCTGCTGCAAAATCCGGATATATCTTGTCAAATTCTTTCCATGCGCTTCCGTCTGCAGGATGTCTCATCACATCATCCTCAACCCGCTTATCTTTGTGCCACCTCATGTCACTTGCAGTATGTGTCGACATGTACAATCGTTGCAACCTTGGCTTAAGTGGGAAATAACGCAACACCTTTTGCGGAACCTGTTTCTTTCTCTCTACAGACTTGTTCTTATATCTCGGTTCATTGCACACAGGGCATTTATCCTTCCCTTGGTGTTCTTTGTAAAACAATACACAATTATTCTTGCATGCATGAATCTTTTCATATCCCAAACCGAGATCTTTCAACACCTTATTCGCAAGATAATGGGTTTCAGGTATATGATTGTTCTTTGGAAGCATTCGTTTCAAAATCCCCATCAACTGATCATAACTTCGATTCGAATGTTGATTAAGTACTTTCCAATGCATTAACTCCACAACAGTAGTTAGCACTGAGAACTCTTCACAACCAGAGTACAATTCCCGCTGAGCTTGTTTCAACAATCTCTCGTACTTATCAAACTCTTCTCTTTGGACTTCGGGCAACCCATCATCTTGATCCATATTATCGCTCTCTGTATCATCCTGACTGACTTCGTGATCTAGCGATGCATATGGATAAGCATCATTTATTATGCCCATCACTTGGTCATTATCATCAGCAACAGATTCAGTAGGCTGCAGAATTGTTCGGGTCTCCGAGGAAGTCGAAGCATAAACTCTCGGTTCACCATGATAATACCATGTCGTATAGTTGTGTGACATCCCATATGTCACCAAATGAATTCTGACTTCACGCACTGTCTTCCATAAAGAGTTGTTACAATTCCGGCACGGACACCTTATATTATTCTGAGCATTGACATGTTCCTGTGCAAATTGGATAAATGACTCGATCCCATACAAATATTCATCACTAACACGATTCGTATTACGTATCCACTGTCGATCCATGATGCCTGTTTCCATATTACACGACAATTAGAAAACGATGCGTCACCATTCTTCGTCTCCTTATGCCTCCGGTAAGGGCTCTATCTCATTCGAGAATGCACATATGTGTCGTGGTTGTTGGCTCACACGACGTAGTTTCGATCTGGGAAAATTTCGGCAGCATCTCCCTATGGTTCTCCAAGTGCACGACGTAGATATTTAAAACAAATATCTAGTATGCACTCGAAGAACACATAAGGAGATGTTGCCGAAATTTTCTCAGATCAAAACCACATCACATGAACCGCTAACCACAACACATAATTGTGCACTCCCAAACTGTCCATGGGTAATTTGGACAGTTCAAGAATCATATTGGAGCGCAGTCACGCCCAGCGCCCATGCGCGCGTCCAATAGACTCTCGAACGGGTCTAAGGTGAATTTAAATTTAGTGTACAAAGTTATCCACTGATAACTTCGCACGACTAGTTAAATGTACAAAGTTATCGATTGATAACTTCGCACAAGCGCTTCGTGCCACATGACCTCACCCAGTACTCGAGGAGTGCTGGACTACGTCATCAGAAATTTTGCAATTACAACTAAACTAAATGTAACATACAAACTAAACTATAATTAATCTAACAATATACATATAAGCATACAAACAAACTATTAAATTTTAGCATATAAAAACATACAAATTAATTAATCAATTTTATAATTAATTTTAACATACAAACTAATTCACTCAAAAATTTAATACAATTATATATGAAACATTAAATACTAAAGCATACAAAAACTTAACTAAAAGATAGATTAAACACATACCTCACCAAAAATGCAATTATCCTTCACAACAAATGCAACACTATCCTTCCTTCACCAAAAAAATAAATCATTGTCAAATATGAGCCTAACATCAATCTAAATTCAGATTTCACAACCAAACCACTAAATTAAAAAAACCCACAACATTAACTAATTACCACTAAAATCAGAAATTTCACAACCAATTTATGCAAAATCCACAATATTAGCTCACATAAAAAACAGAAAATACCATAAAAAACAGAAAATACAAAAAAAAAAAAACAGAAAATACCATAAAAAACAGAAAATACAAAAAAAAAATAGAAAATACCATAAATTAAAAAAAAAAAAATACCTATGTTTCGGGGGGGTGTTGAGCTGGTTTCGGCTTGGAGGGGGGGGGGGGTTTGGGTGAGTTGGTTTCGGCTGGGGGGGGATGGGTTTCGGTGGGGGGGGGGGTTTGGGTGAGCTGGTTTCGGCTGGGGGGGGATGGGTTTCGGTGGGGGTGGGTTTTCGGGGGAGGGTGGGTTTCGGCGGGGGTGGGTATTCGGGTGGGGGGTGGGTTTCGGCGGGGGTGGGTTGCCAATGGGGGGGGTGGGTTTCGGTAAGGGGGGTGGGTTTTCAGGGGGGGGTGGGTTGCCGATGGGGGGGGGGGGTTTTGGGTTTCGGGGAAGGAGGGAGGAGGAGGAGGGAGGAGGCGGGAAGGACGAGGAGGAGGGAGTGGCCGGCGCGCTGAGAGGGAGTGAGAGCTGAGGGAAGGAGGAGGGACTGCGCGCTGCGAGGGCGAGGGAGTGGGTGAGAGAGAGTGACTGAAGTGAACCCAGAAATGAGTTAAACTTAAAGACTTTGGGCGACGAACATGAATTCGTCGCCCAAAGTAACTTTAGGCGAGGAATTAACAAGTTCGTCGCCCAAAGACACTTTGGGCGAAGAATTAACAAGTTCGTCGCCCAAAGATACTTGGGGCGACGGAATCATGTTCGTCGCCCAAAGTTGTTGACTTTAGGGCACCGTTTTATCCCGCCATAATTTCAGACTTTGGGCGACGCACTGTTCGTCGTCCAAAGCTACATTTCGTCGCCCAAAGTTGAATTTTTTTATGAACCATGATCGTTCATACGTTCGAGCTCCAATACCAAACTTCTAGATCTCCAATTGACCTAATATTTTAGAGGAATGATCTTTGAGTGACAAACTAATAAAAGAACGGTTCAGATCGTTAAAAACACAATCGACATATAAGGTTCTACATATAAATCAGTGGTTTTTGCACTTGAAGAATAAAATTATATAAACTCTTTCGTTAAAACCTTGTACCTTCAATAATTGTGAAGACCACAACGTGATTATCACAATCAGAGCCATTCATCATATATGTTCATACTCAAAGATCAACTCTGGAAAAAATCGGCTCAATCGGAATTCATCAACCCGTTCGATTATTATTATAAGAATGAAGATCGTTCATACATCCTAAATGCTAAACCTAACTTCTACATCTCCAATTGAGATAATTTTTTGCATGGATGATCTTTGAGTGGCACTAAGGAATGATCGGTTCGGATCGTTAAAAACACAATACAAAAGTGATCTACTACATACAAATACACTTGAAGAGTATAATTCTATAGTTTTTTCATTGAAACTTTGTCGATTCAAGAATTGTGAAGACTATACTGTAATTTCAACGATCGGAGCCGGTCATTTTATTCGTTTATACTCAAACATCATTTCTGCAAAAAATCGCCCAAATCGGAATTCATCTACTCCATTGATTAGTATTAGCAATTTCTTGATCGTTCATACATTTGAGCACCGTTACATAACTTTTACATCTCCAATAATCCTAATTTTTTGCAATGCTGATCTTTCAATGAAGAATTAAAAATTGAACGGTTCGGATCGTTGGAAACACGATCGCATTGTATGATTAACATACATATAATTGTACAAAAAAAAAAGGGAATGACCCTTTGGGCGACGAACAAATTCCTCGCCCAAACTATGTTTGGGCGACGAACAGAATTTCATCACCCAAAGAGCTTTTGGGCGACGAAATATTTTGTCACCCAAAGTATGTGTGGGCGACAAATTTACTTTTTCCTCGCCCAAAGACACTTTGGGCGACGAACGTGTATATTCCTCGCCCAATGTATTTCTCAATTAATTGTTTGTGGCGTATGTTTAGGCGACGAGATGAGTTCGTCGCCCAAAGTAACTTTGGGCGAGGAACGTGTTATTCGTCGCCCAAACCGCCTTTGGGCGACGGACCTGTTCGTCGCCCAAACCTTTATGACATTGAGCGACAAATGTTCTTGTTCGTCGCCCTAAATTTCTTTGGGCGACGAATATATGTTCGTCGCCCAAATATGTTTTTCTTGTAGTGTTTGTATGCCTCTTGGTACGTTCCATAATTTTTATGCTCTTTTGATCGAGGCTATGATATCGTGGTCATAAGAGTCGCCCACTTAGGATATATCTCATCCGCTAGATGATATCCCAATTTGTACTTATTACCATTGACAATGTACTTGATACGATGGTTGCGACCTTGTTCCATATCATCAAAAAGGGGAGAGGCATCCAGGATACTTTTCTCGTTATACGACCCAGGAAAACCAAAGTTTGCATGCCAAATCCATGTGTCATACCTGAAAAATACCTCAAGTACTATAGTTGAAGTACCGTAATGACCTCGATATGCTCCATGCCAGGCCACAGGGCAATTTTCCCACTGCTAGTGCACGCAATCTAAACTGCCCAACATGCATGGAAATCAACGTTGTGCACCCTTGTGCAAGTGCTGTTGAAGATTGGCTGGAGTTGGTTTACGGAGGTACATAGCACCGTACAACTCTGGAATCAATCAGAGGAACTTCTTGAACGCCTCAAGAACGGTTGGTTCGGCAATCTGCATCCCTTAATCAGGATAATCAGCTGGGACCTTGCTTGCGAGCATCTTCATAACTGTACACATTTTTTGTTGAGGCATGCATCCCCACCTTCCTGCTCCGTCCTGTCTATGTGTGAAGTAGATATGAGTCGTGCAAATATCTCCCATGATTTGTTGGAACATGTCCATCTTTATCCGATAGCGTCTTCGAAACATCTCATCGGTGTATATAGGGTTTGGATTGAAGTAGTTGGTCATAAGTAGATGTTGCTCGGTTGCTCGGTCCCGAGGGACGTACTGCCATGTGTTGGAGGTACCACCATGGATCGGTTGTTGCTCACCATAATATTGGGTCACAGCTTCGGTTTCAATCACCATCAAATTTTAAATTTTGAATTTCTTCTTCTAACTCATCTTCTTCAGTGGTATCGTGACGAAACACCAAGTTTGGATTTATGAACGGCATCTTGAAAAATGAAGTTATTAATTGGTAAACTAGGTGAACACATGAATATTTAAAGAAAAAAGTGGATGTAAAATCTTATCATGTTAGAAGCTTATCTCTTTGAAATCTAAACGATTCTGAATCTTATCTTGACAAAATCCAATCCGTAAGTAATCTTATCATGTCAATTTGACATATCTCTTCAAAATCTAAATGAATCTGAACCTTATCTTGACAAAATCCAAGTTGTATGTAATCTTATTATATTAGGGGGTGATAGTTATGGTAAGGCACGTTTGGAGTCGAATGTAGATTCATTACAATAATTGAAATTACAAAAACACTTGAAAATACAACATGCCTACAACATAATCGAAAATACAACATAATTGAAAATACAATGATAAACTACTCGGGAGGTGGAAAATCCATATTTGGATAGTAGTACCCGGCGGATGTTGACGTGCCCTCATTCATTGCATTAGCCCAATCATGTGCACTCCATTTTGCTTGTACTTCAATTTGACGTTGTTCCCAAAATGCCTTTCGTGCCCTGTGCATGGTATCTGTGTCCATTATCATGACCTCCATGTCTTTTAGTTCTCTCTACTCCTTATCAATCATCTTCTCTCTAACTAGGCGTTGAGCATCAAGAACCTGCGCCCTTTGGTAGAATTTCTCCATGTGATCAGCAATCTTGTCCACGTTCGGATTATCTTGTTTAGCCTTTTTTGAAAAATTTCTTCCAGGTGGCCTAGGACACGCATTGGATAGTGGATGGAATGCCGATGCATCCTCATCTGGGGTTTCTGCATCGGAGTCGTCATTTGGTGTTTCGTCAACGTCATTGGGGGTGTCGGTATCGGCAACGTTTGAAGAACTCCACTTCACAGTGTCTTGTAATAACGGCCATATATGGGGAAACTTGAAAGATTTTTTATTTATTTAAAGATTTGTACCGAGCATATGCTTGATCCACCTATACAAATGATCCCAAAGAAATTAATAATTAGGTATACGGAAAACATAGAACTCAAATAATTCGTTAAAAAAAGAAACTCACCAACATGTCATTATTGACGCCGCTAGCACGCTCTTTTTGAACAGCAAGGTAGTTAGTCCACATCTTTGTGCAATCATGGTTTATTGTGCTAAAATGAGATTTGAGAGTGTCGGGTTGTCGACCCAAGGAGCGGGCTTGGGGATAATTCTCAATATATATGGTTGTGAATTTCTACCCACGTACCACTCGAGATGTCTTTCATTGGCACCAAGGACCCGATTCAATGGTTTTGCTAGCCAAGCCTTCACAAGAGCAATTTCTTCATCGCTCGACCACGGCGGACCTTTCTTCCCCATCAATGAAAAAACAAAAATTTATGTAAGACTTTTTTTAGAGAAAAAAATTGATGAATGTGTGAAAATGGATGAAGAGAAGGATGTATTTATAGAAAAAATATGAAACTAGTCGTTGGAGTTTATCCCATAATTTCCATAATTTTTTTATAATTTTTATGTAATTTTTTTATTAATTATTCAATTAAAAATACGTAGCATTTAATCTTGTCCGTTGATCTCCAATGGACAAGTCATTAAAGCCGTTCGATTGCAATGGTCAGGAGCGTTGATTTTTGAAAAAAAAAAATTGAAATTCTTTGAATAAGAGCCGTTGGATTTCAACAGTAAACACATCATGGCCATGCGTGATATCCACGCATGAGTGTGCAACTGGTATGGAGGCGCACCAGTGTGGGTCCCGCATCAAAAATGCAAATCACGTGGGCTGCTTTATTTGTTGGCATGCTGCTTTTGATTGTTGATGGGCCAGCTACCTCACTGATGTTCAGGAATTAACATCACAAATAGAAATCAATATCTCCAGCCCTCTCCGGCCCACTATGAGAGTGAATTTCTATTTTTGAGTTTGATTTATTGGAATCAAAATCAAAATCAGGCCTTCATTGTGGAAGTCCTAGGTGTAGTAATAAGAATACCCTTCTGCTTCGTCAAAAAAAGCTCTGTACCTTTCTACATAATGCATATAAGCTGCCATATGCATTATTCACCATAGCCTCTCATCAAGCCATGTAATTTCATCACCATATATAGCCTCACATCTGTAAATAAACACAATAGTATTAGTGTTTGTGGATAAATCCACATGGATTCAACAACCAACCATGAATTGACACGTGGCTGGTCAGATCCAACTTCGGAGTTTGACTTTTCAATGGTCAAACTTGGACCTCCACATCATCACACCAGCTCGGCACCTTTTTTGCCAGCTCGGATCGGCTCGTCATGGCGAATCCCTCGCGCCTGGTCCGACCCGATATGAGGATCTTCCAAAGAATTGAGTGTTCATCTTTTCTTGGTTATCCCAGTTCGGTTCAGCTCGGCCTTGGGCGAGCGTCCTTTCAAACTCTAGTCACAGCCAACTACGACTTGAAGGGATCACTACCTACCAGCTCGGCTCAGCCGGCTTATCCATGTCCAATCCGATCACACATGAGTTTCATGTCTACACATGAGAACATGTGTTCGGATCGGCTCGGCTTCCCACCGCCATTCTAAACAAGATCATGTTAGGACGAACCGTCATACTCAAGTGCACCTGACAGGATTCTCTGACAGATGAGATATTCCAGCTCACAGCCATGAATATTGGGATATTCCACCTGATCTTCCATCCTTGCATTCAATGCAGCATTGAATGTAAAGGAGGTGGGTAGCTGTGCATGCCACTGTTCATGACCGAACGCGTGGATCTTTCTCAACCATTCATCCACATGCAGGTAACTTACTCTTCACAACTTCCCTTGTCTATATAAACCAACTTGTATGCACAAAGTTAAGGGGGGATCTATCTATCTATTTGTCACCAAGCAAACACATACACCAACTTTCATTCACTAAAAAGGCTTACCAAAAGCATACTCAATTTGCTGGGAATAAACCCATAACATTTTATCTTGTTCTTCCCTATTCTCCCAAGTTCATCACCTGTTCTTCCTCACTTTCATTCAAACACCTCCAAATACACATCACTGACTTCATCATCAGAGCGTGTTTGGCTGGTACCACACCGGTCCATCTTCTTTGATCTTGTATTTCATGCAGGAAGAACTCAAGTCGACATCTACGGCATCATCCAACAAGGCTTTTGATCAGCCAAAATATCAATTCTAAGTTGTTGCATCTATCTTACGGAAATTTGCATCAATAGATTGGCGCCGTCTGTGGGAAGATCATCCTCAGCCACTGTGTTCATCACCACAAGTGCTGGACCTTTCCTTCAACAAATCATCACTATCGCAATCCCTGCGCCATGACTACCATCTTTCATGACAGCAGCTCTTCTCACCACGAGTGCTGGACCTTTCCTTCAACAAATCATCATTATCGCAATCCCTGCGCCATGACTACCATCTTTCATGACAGCAGCTCTTCTCACCACGAGTGCTGGACCTTTCCTTCAACAAATCATCACTATCGCAATCCCTGCGCCATGACTACCATCTTTCATAACAGCAACTCTTCTTCAGGAGGATCCCAGAATAATCAACAACATGAGCTTGAAACGCCTGACAAAACGAGAAGAGCACAACTTCCTAAGGCAGCAAAGTCCAAAAGTCCTCTGAAGATCATGGCTGCTCACAAACTCCTTAGGGAAAACCAATGACACCTGGCCGCTGAGAATGCACTTCTCAAGCAAAACAATGAGCTGCTCACCAAACAGGCTGAGGAGCTCGCACGTCATCGTGTTCAGCTCGAAGTCAGTGGGAGATCGGGTTTTCGATCACGTCAGACCCGAATCAATCAGGAGGTTCTTTCGCCGTCTCCTTCTCGGCAAAACGTCCAGACTAATCGGGATGACCACCCAGCTCGGCAGGACACGGACTACACCTTCCCAGGCTTCGAGGACATGCCCTCGGCCGAACAGGCCGAGTTCCTGAACGCCCACTGTGTCCTTCAGCAAAAGCAGGCGGCCTTCAGGAAACACTCTCCCGAAAGCTTGGGGGAGACCGATCCGAACCAATCGCGGATCAGCGACCTCCAATCCGATCCAGATTAGGGACTGTCAATCCAACTGGGTCGACCGAACCCAGGGTTCCAGCCGGAACCAGGCTCAGCCCTATCATCGGTCACATTGCCGGGACCAACCCAGACCCTTCCATGTCGGGAACACATTTTGAGAGACTATCCGCGGGTGATCGGCTGGGACCTACAATGGTCATGTATGACCGGCATCTTGCGGGCGAGAGGATCACTCGTCAGCCGGTGAACGAGAGACTCGGTGACCGAATCGAGTGCTTGGCCGAAACTTCTCCCGAGCCGACCACACCCGATGTCGAAAATCTTGTTCGGACTTTGGTTCAAAACCAAATCCAGAGTGTCCATGATCGGCTCGGCCAAGTCGAGGTCTCTAGGGGATACTTGAGCAGAACTGATCAATGGGAAAATCTTCCCCTCCCATACACCAGCAGGATTATGGGTGCAGAGGTCTCTCGGGATACCAAACCTCCCAAGATGGATCAGTACGATGGGACTAAGGACCCCTATGACCACCTTGACAGCTTCAGATATGCCATGGAAGCTCGCCAGGCGTCTGAAGCCACGAAATGCAGAATCTTCCCTTCAACCTTGAAGGGAACGGCGCGAGGTTGGTTCCGCACCCTTCAGCCGAACTCCATTGATTATTTCCCCGACCTCCGAAGGGCCTTCCTTACGAGATATCGAGTTGTATCTGAACGACTCTACAATTTGAATGATATGTCGCTGATCAAGCAATAGGAATGAGAAAGTCTCAAAACCTATATGATCCGCTACAACATTGAATATATGAAGTGCGATGATTGCGACGACCGATCCGCCAAAAATGCTCTCATGCAAGGTCCGCTCGCCGGGGGACTTCGCTCCCATCTAATGAGGAACCCTCCTTCAACTTATGACGAGCTCTTAGCCGAGGCCACCAAATGGGCGCGAGCAGAGGATTGGGATGCTCAGGTGGAGGCTTTGAAATCCAAGCCGACCTTGGCCAAAAGGAAGGAGGGAGAGGTCGTAAGCCTCAAGCCTCAGGTCCAAACCAAAAAGACCAGGATTGAGGAACCACGCCAACTTTTGGGTAAGGGGCCTAAATTTGTCCAATACACAGAGTACACCCCTCTCAACGCCAGCTTGGAGACAATCTTCTCCAAGGTCAAGGATCAACTCCCAGCTGCAAAGGAGATCAAGGGGCCACCTCCAGATCAGATCAAGGATGACATCTTCTGCAAGTACCATTCCAATCATGGCCATGTCACGGGTGACTGCTACGCCTTCCGCGACGGAATTGAGACTCTTGCCCGGGCGGGTAAGATCAATCAAATCCTGACCGGCGGGCCAAGAGTACCTAAGGCCACTCTGAAGAGGCCCACCAACACTATTGACATACGGGACGCCGCCATCGGATCGATCGGCAGAAGACCAACTTTCGTGGGGAGTTCGAATCGATCCCAAGTGGCCGGAATCACCATCGCTCGTTCCTTTGTCGACGGAGGAAGTTCGGTCAACATCCTCTACCATTGTGCGTTCGAGCAGATTAGAATCGGCGATAACCAGTTGGAAGCTGACACACCCGCCCTGATCGAATTCGGGGGAGAAGTGGTCCAACCCCTCGGACACATCTATCTTTCCTTTTCGCTCGGGAAAGAACCAGTCAAGAAAACTTGCATAACGTATTTCATCGTCGTCAAGCGACCTTCAGCCTACAACATCATCCTGGGAAGACCAGTTCTGGTCGACCTCGACTGCATCGTCCACTATGCCAACCTTCTCATCAAATGTCCGGTGGGCGATGACTGCATAGTCATTCAGGGAGACCAGTGTTCAGCTCGGTCTTGCTACGCCACTTCCATAAAGCAGAAGGGTCAACTGCCGAACTCCCAGGAACTTGCCTCCATCGTTGATTCCGGCAGATGGTCGAGGGTGGAGCCGTTCGACTTCACAGCCAAGCCGAACTTAGGCTCCTGACCTCTCCTAGCCGAGGCTTGGGAAGAGGTACCGATCTCGGAGGACCCCCCGGATCAGCTCGTCCGAGTAGGAACTCAGGTCAGCCTAGCTCAGCAATCAGCCATACTTGACTTCCTCCGTGCAAATGCGGAAGTGTTCGCCTGATCTTATGATGACATACTAGACATATCGTCTGACGTGATCACCCACATGCTGAACATTAACCCGGGATGCAAACCGGTCAGTCAAAAGTGGAGGTCGTATGATCCAGTCCGGTATGCAGCTATGGCTGAAGAGGTAATCAAGTTGCAAAACAACGGGTTCATCCGGGAAGTCAACTATCCAAACTGGCTTGCCAACGTGGTCATGGTAAAGAAGAACAATGGTAAATGGAGGATGTGTGTGGATTTCACTGATCTGAACAAGGCATGTCCCTAGGACAGTTTCCCACTACCCAGGATAGATCAACTCGTCAATGTGACGGCAGGACACAGGCTTCTCAGCTTCATGGACGCCTATTCTGGGTACAATCAGATTCTCATGCACAAATCCGACCAAAAGAACACATCTTTTATAACCGATCGCGGCATGTACTGCTACAAAGTCATTCCTTTCGGCCTCAAAAACGCTGAAGCTACCTACCAAAGGCTAGTCAACCATATGTTCAGATCTTCCATAGATAAATCGGTGGAAGTCTATGTGGACGACATGTTAGTCAAAAGCATCGAGGCAGATGAACACGTCAAGAACCTCTCAGACATGTTTGGAGTCCTAAAGAAATATCAGATGCGGCTGAACCCAGCTAAATGTGTCTTTGAAGTTCGCTCAGGCAAATTCCTTGGCTACCTGGTCAGCTAGAGGGGAATCGAGGCCAATTCGGAGAAGATCCAGGCCTTAATTAACATGAAGTCCCCAAGGACATGTAAGGAGAGATCCAGAGCCTGACTGTAAGAGTTGCCGCCTTGAACCGGTTCATCTCAAAATCCACTGACCGGTGCCTCCCTTTCTTCAAAGCTCTGAAGGGAGTAGGGAATAGCATAGAATGGATCCTCCAATGCGAGCAGACCTTTCAAGATCTAAAGAGGCACATGGGGGAACCTCCCATCTTATCCAAACCAGAGGAAGGTGAAAAACTTTTTCTTTACCTATCCGTCTCTGACTCGGCTCTCAGCTCGGTTCTGGTGAGAGAGGTCGGCAGGGTACAGCATCCGGTCTTCTATACGAGCTGAGCTCTCTTCGACGCCGAGACCCGATATCCTAAGTTCAAGAAGATGGCCCTCGCCTTGGTCAGCTCGGCTCGAAAAGTAAGGCCATACTTCCAGGCTCACTCGATCGTCGTCTTGACTGACCAGCCACTCAGGCAAATCCTGACCAAACCCGAGACTTCGGGTCAGCTCATCAAGTGGTCAATCGAGCTCGGCGAGTTTGACATCACCTATCGTCCCAAAACGGCTGTCAAGGGCCAAGCCATGTCAGGGTCCACCATCACAGCAGAAGATCCACTTGACGCCGACGTTATCCCAAACACGTCCGATCCGAACACAAATGGTGATCATACCCAAGATAATCTCCTCACTTGGACCCTGTACGTACAAGGATCTTCCAACGCAATGGGAAGCAGAGCCGGACTTGTTTTGATCTCCCCAGAACAAGTCATGATGGAGTATGCTCTTCGCTTCATATTTCAAGCATCAAACAATGAAGCAGAGTATGAAGCACTCATCGCCGGAATCAGATTGGCAAAGGAGCTCGGCACAACTAGGCTGAACATCTTCAGCGACTCCCAACTCATCGTCAATCAGATATTGGGAGAATATAAGACTCGAGAACCAAGCATGGTGGCCTATCTCGAGAAGACCTGCTCACTGCTTAGGGGGTTTCAAGAATACAAGGTATCCCAAATCCCAAGGGCAGAAAACTGCAGAATTGACGCCTTGGCACGGTTAGCTTCGGCCACGAATACCGGATTTGCCAGGCATATCCCAGTTGAAATTCTGGACAGGCCTAGCACTGCCGACGAAGAGGCTACCGTCATGCAGACCCATGCCGAGCCGAACTGGATGACGCCAATCACCGACTACTTGGTCTCCGGGATTCTTCCCCAGGAAAAAGACAAGGCACGTCTCATGAAAACCAGATCGGCTTGGTTCAGCATCATCGATGGTTAGCTCTACAAGAAAAGTTTCTCCCTATCTTACTTACGGTGTGTCACGCCTAAGGAAGGTCAGGATGTGCTGAAAGAAATCCATCAAGGATATGCGGGAAACACTCGAGAGGAAGAGCTCTTACCTACAAGACGATCAGGTAGGGCTACTTTAAGCCTACGCTGAGCAAGGATGCGGATCATCTGTCGCGCACTTGCGTCAAATTCCAACAGTTCGCCGTGGTTTCCCATTAGACTCCTCAATTGCTGACCTCCATATCCTGTCTCTGGCCATTCGAGCAGTGGGGACTCGATCTGATCGGCCCTATGCCGAAGGCGAAGGGACAAACCACAATGGCCATAGTAGCAATCGACTACTTCACCAAATGGGCTGAAGGTGAACCCCTAGCCACCATTATGGCCGAGCGGATGGAAACTTTTGTGTGGAAGAACATCATATGCTGGTTCAGTATGCCGCACACCATCATCGCGAACAATGGCAAACAGTTCGACTGTAAAAAGTTCAGGAGTTTTTGTTCACATCTGAACATCAACTTGCACTTCGCTGCCCCTTACCATCCGCAATCAAACGGACAGGTCGAAGCTGTCAACAAGATCATCAAGAAGACCCTGAAGTCCAAACTTGATAATGCTAAGGGAAATTGGCCAGAACTCTTGCTAGAGGTGTTATGGTCCTACCGAACTTTCTATCGCAACTCTACGAAGGAAACACCTTACGCACTGCCGTTCGGCGTCGATGCTGTTGTTTTGGTCGAAATGGGGACTCCCTCATTCTGGACCGGGAGATACAACCTAGAGGCCAACGACACCAAACTTCGGTTCGGCCTGGACATGATCGAAGAATGGCGAACCGATGCCAATCTCTGCCGAGCCGCCTACCAACAGAAGGTATTCAAATACTACAACCAAAGAGTCAAACCCAGAAGCTTTGGACTGGGCAGTCTCGTCATGAAGAAGAACCCTCTTGCCATCAAGGAAAGCTCGTTCGATCCGAATTGGACCGGACCCTAAAGAATCACAGGCATAGTCAAGCCTGACACTTACAACTTGGCCACTTTGGCTTGGAAACCTCTCAAACATAGCTAGAATGCTGAACACCTCAAGATTTACTACCAGTAAATGTAGTTAGGATCAGGGACTGTCCGACCTAACATCCTTCTAATCAATAAAGAAGAACACCCTTTTTGACCCATCCACTCTTATTTTTTCCAAGTAAACACTGGGGACTATACTCCTATACACCCCCAACAAAAAAGAAAGATCTAAGTGTTTCCTTCGAAAAAATAACAAACTGACAGACTTATCAGGTCTACAAACTCATGTGCCGAGCTGGGGCGCTATTTTCGGCCCAATGCTCGGCATATTACAGACTCATCAGGTCTATAAACTTATGTGCCGAGCTGGCGCGCCATTTTCAGCCCAATGCTTGGCATATTGCAGACTCATCAGGTCTATAAACTCCTGTGCCGAGCTAGCGCGCCATTTTCGGCCCGATGCTCAGAATAGTACAGACTTATCAGGTCTGTAAAAATCTCTGTCCGAGCCGAAGTGACTTCCTACAGTCCTAACATTCGACAGAATATTTCTAAAAGAAAAATGTCTCGGGCGACTCCTCCCCGAGCTGCACGACCTCGACCCCTCCGATCTGCGTCTTTGTGTTGGGCAAAAGTGAGCGGGAAAGGCATCGGTGTGGTACCGGCCGAACCTCCTCAGGCGCTCAAGTCAGTGTCAGGAGAATATTTGAGCAGAGTGAGTGAATAGTATAATAATGATTGAATTGTCCTTTTCTGACAGAAAGTACTTCTTTTATAGTACTTTTGGAAGGGCGTTAACCAATCCAATGATGGCACGTGTCCCCTGTGACAACTTGCTCTGTGGGAGTATCACGTGTCACCCGTTTCGGGGATTTGAATAAGTTGACACGGGTCCTAGGAGCCCAGGAGCCTAGAAAGGGCTTAGCCTTTGGGCTTTAGAGGTCAGGGCTTAGGAGGTCAGAGCCTAGGAGATTAGGGCTTAGGAGGTTAGAGCCTAAGAGGTCAGGGCCTAGGAGCCCAGAAGCCTAGAAAGGGCTTAGCATTTGGGCCTAAGAGATCTGTGCCTAGGAGGCCGGAGCCTAGGAAGGACTTAGCCTTTGGGCCTAGGAGGTCGGAGCTTAGAAGTCCAGGAGCCTAGAAAGGGCTTAACCTTTGGGCCTATAAAGACCTTGCTTAGGCCCACATGACATGATGCTAAGTCTAATGTGACTTGTCGTTATGCTAAGAGGATAAGTGGTACGAACAGAAGTCCCCCAAGTTTTCGAGCAAAGGGTACTCGATGGTGGTCTGATTAGGGGCAATCAAAACAAGTCTGACACCACTACCTTGCTAGTTGGAAGATCCATCAACATACAAAGACCAGATTGGGCAGTCCGACCTGATTGCGGGAGTTAAAGAAGTAGGTGGGTCAGTGGTTGATTCGATGGCAGATGAAGGCTCAGCCTTGGGTAGGAATGTGGATTCCGAAATGAAGTCTGCAATGACTTGTCCCTTTACCGTTGGACGTGTTCGGTGGGAAATGTCAAATTCGCTCAACTTGATGGACCATTTGATAAGCCGGCCTGAGTGGTTGATTGGTCAGAACCATGATAGGGTGAGTCTGGAAGTATGGGCAGAGGCGCTGGGCAGATGTGACCAAGGCGAGGGCTAATTTTTCTATCTCTGGATACCTAGTCTTAGCATCTTGGAGGGTGTTGTTGGTATAATACATCGGGTGCTCGACCCTATCCTCAAGTCAAATTAGGACTGAGCTGGTGGCTGACTGGGAGACGGACAAGTAAAGGAGTAGTTCTTCCCCTGGCTGGAGTTTAAACAGTAGAGGTGATTTGCCCATGTACTCTTTGAGGTCTTTGAAGGCTTTTTCACACTCCGGAGTCAGTTAATGTATTTTGTCTGAGCCTTGAGAGTTTTGAAGAATAGGGTGCAACGATCGGTGGCCTTGGATATGAATCTTGTGAAGGCAGCAATTCGGCCTGTTAGGCTTTGGACTTCTGAGTCCTGGGGATTGCATATCAATCAAGGCTTTGATTTTCTGAGGGTTTGCCTCTATCCCCCTTTGGCTAACCATGAAACCAAGGAACTTTCCCGAAAATATGCCAAACTTGCACTTAACAGGGTTCAGGCGCATCTGATACTTCTTGACGTGCTCTTCCGCCCGGACACTTTTGACAAGCATGTCGTCCACATAAACCTCCATGGACTTGCCAATATACTCTGAGAAGATTTAGTTGACCAAGCGCTGGTAGGTGGCCCCGACATTTTTTAACCCGAATGGCATAACCTTATAACAATATACGCCTCGGTCAGTAATGAAAGCCGTATTGTCCTGGTCGGGGCTGTGCATAAGGATTTGGTTATAGCCGGAGTAGGCGTCCATGAAACTAAGGAGTGCATGGCCTGTTGTGGCATCAACTAGCTGGTCAATTCTTGGAAGGGGAAAACTGTCCTTGGGGCAGGCTTTGTTGAGGTCAGTGAAGTCCACGCACATGCGCCACTTGCTATTAGGCTTTTTGACCATCACAACGTTGGCGAGCCAATCCGGGTAGGAGACCTCACTGATGAAATTGATTTTCTGTAACTTCGTACTTCATAGCAGCATAGATTTTTGGTCTGTACTGCCTACACTTTTGTCGGACGAGACGGTGCTGTGGATTAAGACTTAGGCGATGAGAGATTACCTCGGAGAGATCCCGGGCATGTCATCATAGGGCCAGACAAAGACTTCAGCATTGGCATGAATGAAGTGGATGAGTTCCTCTTTGAGACCAACAGCTAGCTGGGTTCTAACCTGAACCTTGTGGTCCGGGTAGGTAGGCAAGATGAGAACTTTTTCCACATAATCGTCATCTGGTTGGGCAATGGCTTTGAAAGATGCGTCGCGGGGATCTTCGGGAGGGTCTAGGGTAGGGCAGGTGGGGGAACAGAAACAACCATAGAGGGCTTAACCTCTTTTTTCTTTTTAACTGAAGTCGTGTAGCATGACCTGGCTGATACCTTAAGTCGTGTAGCATGACCTGGCTGATACCTGATAATGCAACCAAGCAAACAATCAACTATCTAATTTCACTCACAGTGTAACCACGTAAAAAGACCAAATTGTTCTTCTTGAAGCCTTTGCTCGGATATCAAATCACCCCAAAACAGCACAAAACTCACCACCGAAGAAAACCCTCCAAAACGCTGCCACACAAGGCGGAGCTACAGTGGCCGTGGCTGCAAAACGATGAGTTCGAATTCAAATCACAATTAACTCGAAACAAAAGCACCAATAGCAAGAGCAGAGAGAGAAGATCAAGTTTGATACCTCACTCGCGACCAAAGGCCGTCAGAGTTGCCAAAAAAACCTCAAAAAGTCGTCAGACTATGAAGCTTCGATTCACCGCTGTGAGGGGTCGTCGGAGCCAGGAATGGCCATGAGTGGACTCGCCATAATGAGGGGAGGAGGACCCAGGTGGTCCGGAGTCTCATCGTCGCCAGAAACTGCAGATCATCGACAGAGTTGGCAATCGGGTCTTAGCATGTTGCAACGTCGTCGCAGCCTGAACGACTGATCGGACCCCACTAGGAGGTCGACGCCGACGAAAGAAGTGCGTTGGTGGCCTTGGGTTGCCAAGAAAGTGGCCGGCGAAGGAGGTAGTGGCCGGTTAGGTCACGCGTAGGGAGAGAGAGGAGAGAGAGATCGGGGCTGAGGAGAGAGAAAAGAGAGAAAAAGAAATGGGAAATTTTCTGAAAAAAAATGGGATTTTGGTTTTTAAAAGTCTCTTAAATGCAATTTTATAAAATTGCCCCCGACAACAATCGTCAATATCTCTCAAACCATAACTCTGATTTACGCGTGTTTTGTGTCTACGAACTCGTGGACTCGAGACCTATCCAACAGGCCCAAAGTTAAAAGCGAAAGCCCACTAACTTTAAAAGTCAACTTTCAGGTCAAGCCCAATTGAAAACAAAAATTAAAATTAAATCAAAACCTTTTTATTCTCAAATCAATTTCCAAAATCTTTAAAATAAATTCTCAAAATAAAACTTGCAAAATACGGGGTCTCACAGTGTGGGTGTGTCGATTTCTGTTGTTGGGCTTTATTGTGCTTTTTGCCTTTAGCACTTTAGTATCATTTTGGTCTAGGGTTGTATATACATTAGAGTTGGGAACTTTTGTGGTGGGATTAAATGCTGGGAACTTTAGTATCATTATATATACTTGTTTGCATAAATGGTCTCTTATGGTAGCAGGTGTAGAAATGCTTGGTTTAGGGTTTGAAATTATTTAATTAGTTAGTAAATAGATTAAATTATTAATTAATTAGGGTTAAACTGATACTTAGTAATTATGCAGTTACCTTATTAGCTAGTTTACAGGTCAAAGTAGTACCTAATTTGGGTTAGAACAATACTTATTCAGTTATATACAGTTACCAAATTAAGTGTTGATAAATTAATGTATGCTGAGGTGCTGTAGATTTCAAGATGCTAATAGGGTGGCAAAGGTATACATCATATCTGAAAAGGGACAAGTTATGCTAGGTAATAGAGAGCCTTAAAATGCAAACCAACCTGAACCAATAAATTTGGATTCAGATGATGAGCCACAAAATAAGGCAGAGATTGTGGGAAACAATGAGGCAGAAATTGAGGGAAATAATGAGGCAGAGGTGGGGGGTCCAAATGAGAAAGGGGTTGAAGGACAACATAAGGCAGAGGTTATGGGAAACAATGAGGCAGAAATTGAGGGAAATAATGAGGCAGAAGTGGGGGGTCTAAATGAGAAAGAGGTTGAGGGTCATTATGCTTGAGAGAGTGATCCACATACTGTTACAGAAGAAGAGGGACATAATGCTAAAGAGTCTGGGCAAGATGAAAAAGAGGTTGAGAAACAGAATGGCCAAGATGGAGCACCTAATTTGCAAGAGACTAGTATACCAGACATGTGGGAAGATGATGGTTTGTTTGATCAACATGAGTTTGCTAGTTAGTTGTTGTTTGAGTTATATGATATTGAGGTTCAGTTGAGCAAAATAGAGGTACAACATGAGAGTCAGGAAGCTTCTGTGTCAATGTCTAACAACAAGGGAAAAGAACCACTTGTGGAGGATGATCAGGATGATCAAGATGATAGTTTTACTTCTAATGAGCTTGGTGAAGGTGAGACTGAGGTTGATGATGAAGATGAAGATTATGATTATGTTGACAGATGTATAATGACTATGTAGACATGACTATTGAGAGTGATGAGGATGGTTGGGGTTTTTAGGGATGTTGATTCTAATGATATGGCCAATGAGGATGACACTTGGAGTGTTGAGAGTTGTGATGAAGATGAAAGTGACAATGATGGCAAAGGTCAAAAGCCAAAGAGAAAGCTTCCCAAGTTCACCTATTTCAGGAAAGAGACCGATATGAGGGACCCCAAATTTAAGTTGGACAATGCTTTGAGTCTAGGGAGTTATTCAAGGAGGCTGTGAAGGAATATTCTATTGTCAATGGGAAGGACATCATCTTTGCCAAAAACCATAGATTCATTGTGAGGACAATATGTGCAGATGGCTGTCCATGGAGGATTTTTACATCTATTGACAGAAAGAAAAGAGTGTTTGGGGTTAGGACTTTGGTTGATGAGAATGATGGTTGTACAGCTCCTCTGTATAACCAGTATGCCAATGCAGTTTGGATGGTCAATAGGTATGGGGATGACTTCAGGAACAACCCCAAGTAGGATGTGAGGGTATCTTAGGAGAGTATACAAAAGAAGTACAACATTACTGTCACCATATCTCAGTGTTACAGAGCAAGAAACTTGGCTCTGAAAGAGCTTAAGGGTCATCTTGAGGGGCAGTATGCACAGTTATAGGATTACCTTGATACTCTTCAACAGACTAATGAGAACACAACAGTGAAGGTAATGTCTAATTGGGAAGGTGATTGTTCCAGGTTTAGGATGATTTACATTTGTTTTGGAGCATGCAAGAAGGGCTATCTAGAGGGTTGCAGAAGGGTGATAGGTTTGGATGGCTGCTTCATTAAAGGGCCACCAAGGGCAACTACTGAGTGTTATTGGGTTAATGCCAACTATGGCATGTTTCCTATAGCATTTGCTGTGGTCGAGATTGAAATTAGAAGTTCATGGATGTGACACCCCAAAACCCGGGTCCATCACAACGGCACCTATCTTGAGAATACTCGAAAATATAATACTCAAACCTCAAGTATTCTACTCCCAAACATTCTTAAAATAGGTAAGCCTTATTAATAATAAAGAAAATTGGTTGGATCAAAGATAAATTGCCGGTGGAAATATAAAATGTAAATAAAGTGTTTACATTTAAACCAACCCGACAAGGTTACAAATAAGTTCAATAGTAACCTCGAGGAACATACAAACAAAGATGTTTGATAATTTACAAAGGTAACCAACCCGAAGATAAATGTTTGATAATTTACAAAACAAACCCAAAAGACAACATCACGCTAATTTACAAAGCAAAAGTGATCCACAAATATCATAACCGACTTGCCCAGAAAGAAAGGATCAAAATCCAACAAATCGGAGACTTGACAAGTAGAAAGGCCGCACCTTCAGTCCAAGTCGTCAACCGCTACGTTTTTTGCACTTAAAGAGTACAGTAGGAGGTAAGCATCACATACGATCATAGCTTCCCCTCAGGGGACCCTGGCTAGATTTTAAGATAGTACGAACATATTTATACTAAATAGCCAATGAAACACATCAAAATAGCACAATGCACAACCAGAGAATCAATATCAGTTCGAAACCATTTGCATGCTCAAAAAAATCATTAATAACATTTCAGAATGTTCCTAATACAATACCTGATGACCGAACTCAAAATTGGTCAACTACCATTCTACTTGGATTATCAGTAAAAACTGATTTGGTAGCGAGAGTATCCATTCCTAGTTACTACAACTTTAGACTGGATGCCAAGATAAATTGAATGCTATCAGCCTAACTGTATAATCGCCTCTGGAGGTTTAGGGGATCGAAACCCAAGGTCAACTCTATGGTGACCACTTACTCTCAAGTCATCCTAACAATTCAATTATCACAATATAGGATAAAAACCACGCCACAGATGGCAATCACAAAATGCAAATTTCTCATGCATTCAGTTTATACTAGCATAATACATGCAGTAAAATAAGGCCACTAGCAGGGTGTGAGATTCCCCCTACCTGGAATCCTTTGCTCAGCTTGATGTATACAATACAAATCCAATTTACAGCTCTTTACTTCACCAGGTCCAAATATTGGGAAACTGATGTAATCCTTAGTTAACTTCTAAACAAGAACAATTATTATAATCAGAAATCTAAATCTAAATTCAAATCATAATAAAACTTTAATCAGAAATTAAATAACCAAATCCTCATTTTGGAAATCTTACCAAAGGATTGAGTAATCAATCTGATTCCACTATTGAATTCACTGTCGAATTCAATACGCAAAACGTTTGATTAATCAAAGAGATGGTGAGTTGGTGTTTGCGGGTGAGAGAAATGAAGAAACTGAATTGCGAAATGTCATAAATGAAGCTGGGAGGGGGGGTATATATAGATTGGCTGCCGAGCGCTCGGCAGGCCTTTCCAATCGCTTGGTGGCTCCACTGATCGAGCCCTCAGTGGTGCATTCTACTTTCTTCCACCGAATTCTCCTATTCTCTCCTCACTTCTCCATCCTTCCTACGCGCCAGCTGCCTACCTCTCTCTCCAAATTGGCTGTCAACTTCTCAGCCATTTGATCAACTTGATCAATGGTTGAGATCTTGTCATCTCATCCACTTATATCTTCTCACACATTTCCAACTTCAAACACTCGCTAACAATACAATCGGTCATCCAAAAATGTCCCGAAAAGTACTACGTACTCGTAGCGACTTATACTAATTTCTTATGGACTTAAAACCAAATTTGGATCTCTAGGATTTACACAAAAATCCTAACATTTAAAATAAGAAATTTAAAGTAACCACATAAATAAATAACTTAGGAAATAAAATACAAAAAAAAATTTCGGGGTCTCATAGTTGGACAATGGAGATATTGGTTTTTGTAAGCAACACGCGAAGCTAGATGGAGATATTGGTTTTTGATGGCAACATGTGAAGCTAGATGGAGATAATGTTTTTTGTATGAAACAGGGTGCCTTTTGAGTTAGCCAATTTATTAGACCAATTTATTTTCAACTAGGTTCAGCACTTTATTGACTAAATTGGTTGTCAAATTATGTGTGGAATTATTTGCACATGCGAAAAGGTTGATCAATTTAGACAAAAAAGACCCATAATTCCTTTTTGCAAAATGACAACAACCAATTGCATCATTCACTTACTAATTCCTTTAGACAATTCAAGAGATAATACCGACAATTATACTCATCTTTTTCAAATTTTTGGATTCTCTCTTCATGATCAAGGAGTTCATTATTAGTCATGTTTTCGGTATTCACCTTACTTGAATTTTTGTTCGTAAGAACATAGGCAACCTTAAGAAGGTTGTGATAAAACAACATTTTTCCCTTCCATCTCTTGAAGTGTGCTCCCTTGAACAGAAAAGGCTTGTTGAGATATCTGAGATTGTCCAACGGTTTCTCGACTGTAGACTCCATGAAATTTGAATCTCCTTAAAATTTTTGAAGAAATTACAAATAAATAATGGATTGTCTTCGAGTAGCACATTAATAATTCGGCTGAGGCGCGATTTAGTAAGACCACGAACCGGTGTAGCAGATAAAACATTTGATGTAACGACCCGATGCCAAGTCTAATTTTTTTTAAATAAAAATATAATCTTTTTGGGCGGACTTTATTAAAATTTAGGAATGGAATTCTAGTATTTAGAGGGGCATTTAAAAATTTTAAATTTGTGGCCTTTAAGCTCGAGACGGCTAATTAGAACTTGAGTTTCCAAACGCGTAGGCGAAAATGGTGTTCTAATTAGAAATTTTGGTAGGAAGTGTGGAGAGTTTTTTCTAGAAAAAGGCATTTGAGTAATTTCAAAAACCTAAATACCTCAATTAAATCAACCCCACTATCTCTCTTTTCATTTTTCTCACTTCTCTCTCCTCGTACTCTCTCTCTGTCTTCTCTTCCCCGCAACCCACCCTTGCACACCAGCCAACACCATCACTCTTGCTTCTGACCACCACCCACCGACCCAGCCTCATCGGCGTGACCCCATCGCGCCGACCACCACCTCCAAGTCACTCCATTGCAGCCTAGCCTTCACACGCGAGCGAACAAGGCCAGAGGAAGCCATCTGCCACCTTCAGCCGTCGCTGGCCATTCCGACCACCTGAGACCTCTGGCGAGCTTCCCCCAACGCCAACCACTTCCTCGGCCTCTCCTCCAACCAACCCAGCCCCCCCTGCACGTCAGAAATTCACTAGAAAAACCACCAGCCGCCGATCTCTCTCTCTTTGTTGATTATGGCCACCTCCGGCCTCCGTCCGACTTGTTTTCAGGTGGGTTTTTTTCCACTCCTTATGGGCTTTAATTCCCTATATCTATCTTGATCAATTTTGAGTATTTAGAAACTTGGATTTTGGAGGATTGAAGGGCCAATTTCGGGTTCCTCTGTAAATTTTGAATTTGAAGGCTTTTCTCTTTGTTTTCTGAGATGAATTATAAACCTAAGATACCCATTGGTCGTTTAGAACCCGAAACTTAGACTAAAATTGGAGGAATTTAAGTTTTAGGATGTTGGAATTGGAAGGTTGGAACCCATTTCGGGTCTGCTGAGGTTTGGCTAACGCTTGGGGTAATTTTGGTGTGGTTTTGGACAATTTCATGTTTAGGAAACCAAAAATTTGATCTTAGTTTTCTATGTATGCGAAGATTGAGAAATGTTTTGTATATTTAGTTAATTTTAGGCTTGAAACAGCCACCTTGGCCAGCAACATTTGTGATTTCGAACCCCCACTGATATTCCATAATTTTAGAGTATTTACGACAATTTGTTGACTGGGTTATCGATATTAGTTATATTGAATGTGGTTAGATTGATCCAGGAAGCTTTAGGGGCGGTTGTGGAGGTGTTGTTGGTCAACATGTGTAGATCGTAAATCATCGTGTACGAACGAAAGTCGGGTGGGACATTAGGTGTAACACACACACACACACACACATAAACTTAACGTCTTGGGGATTGAGACTAATTTCTTATTTTATTGTTTATGTTATAGGCGAGATGATCGTGGCTCGAAAAGATCCGTCAGAGGATCGAAGCTAGGGCTATCTTTGTGAGTGGACTTTTGTCTTGAAAATGTTTATGAATGTTTATGATTTAATTGATATTTGATTTCTTGATATTGATAGAGAAAAAAGAATTTTTGAGTTGGATGTTTGATTTTTTGACTAAGTTTATGAAAACTATATTATTTCAATTATTTCATGATATGAGTTTTAATTGGAGATTTGACGTATGGATACTAACATTGGGCTTTCGATTATGTTCATGAGTAATCTTTTTAAACCTTGATTTTTATATGTTGATTTCTTGGGTTAGAGGTTTCTTGGAACATATTATAGTTTCTCTTTCTGAAGTTCATGATTATTTTGTTTTTGGCCTATTGTGAGAAAAATGGGAATTGAATTATATTGACTAATTACTTTTTAAGAAGAAAACTGCGTAAGATGTTTGAGAGCTGAAATTTTAAGGTTAAAGGAATGTGATTTGTTAAGTTGTTATCGGCTTTCAAAACCACCACTTCAGTACCCATCAGGTTATTGGATTTGATAGGTGTTTGGGATCCATCATGGCACACATTTAGGCTTTGGTCCGTGTGACAGGATGCTTAGCCCTTTGGGGGCCGCTCTGCGTGCACGTATGACCAAGATTACCTGCACGTGTATGGATTTTACTCCGCGTGTGTGTATGGCCAGGATATTGCATGCCTGTGCGATGTAGGAATTTCGCACAGGTGTATGGCTAGGTTTTTTAGAGTATAAGCGTGGTGGAATTTAATCGTTATTTCTAAAAGTTACTAAAGTATGATATTTAAGTGAGAAAGACCTTTCAAGTTTATAAAGATTTTCGATTTTATTAATTTTATGACTCTTGTATTTTAGATGGTACTTGACTGTTAAGAAGTGTACTTTAATTTATCTTCTCCTTCAGTTCTATTAGTTTTACAAAAGTTTGAAAATGGTTTGTAAAATTAGGGAATTTCAAAGAGTGACGTGAGGTCTTAGAGTTAAACGTGGTTATAAAGGGTGCTTCTGAAAAGATAATTAACCTTTGATTTCATTTCCATTAAACTGTCCACACATTGAGTTTATCTCACAATTTTCTTGTTTTGTCTTAAATTGTCCCCCCAGGAAATAGCAGTGGTGGAGGTCGCGCAATCACGTCGAGGCATAGAATTCATTTCCTCTACTCAGATCTTGTAGGCATCGCTTCCATTTTGGAATTTCCTTTTCTTTAACTGTAAAAAAAAATTGTTGTAATAGGAGTAGTGGCTTTGATAACCATACATAAATTATAAGATTATTTTGTATTTGTGGGGTCTGAGATGCTTGTTGTTTGTGGTAGAGGTAATTGATGTTTTTAGTAGTGTTTTTACCGGTTAATAAATTTTGGGTTAGTCCATTTTCAGGAGAGGTTCTGCCGAATTTTTGGTCGGATTTTCCTTGATTTTGGATTCCCACAAGACCTCTCCGAGATTCAGGATGGAATCTGAGGGCGGTCTTGTCAACTTGGTATCAAAGTATTAGGTTTTAGATTCCTTAATTGTGCACTGAATGTGCATCCCCATTATTGATAAGTGTTTGGTTTTCATAAAGGTATTATGCCTCCTCGACGTGGCCGACCACCGAGGACCCACCATAGGGTTGCAGAAGGTGTTGATGAGACGGCACAAGGTTTCGAACAGTCTATCGATAGGCTAGCTGAGGCAGTGACTACTGCTGTTCGCACTAGAGCTTTTCTTGAGGAGGAATACAGCATTGAGCGTGCCCCTAAGCTGGGGGCCTCAAATTTTTCAGGTACTTTGGATCCCTATGTGGCTAATGAGTGGATGATACGACTTGAGAGGATCTTTGAGGTTATGGGATGCCCCGATGACCGGAAGTTGGTCTTGGCTACTTTCCTACTTGTGGATGATGCTTATCACTGGTGGGACTCCGATTGTTTGGGACTCACGGCAGCCGAGATCACTTGTGACAGATTCAGGAGAGTCTTTTATGAGAAGTACTATCGTGGGTTTATTATGATGAGAAGAAGGCTGAGTTCCTGAGGCTTAGACAGGGGTTTATGCTCTCCAAGTTTTGTTCAAATTTTGAATAGCCCACAGCGAACCATTCTACTTTTAACTCTTTGAGAGAAGCTGCTATGAGGGTTGAAAGGTCTTTATCAGATCGGAGCAGAGGCGAGGCGAGACATCGTCATTATCAAAGTACTACTATGGGTGGCCCCAGTTAAGGACTATCCAAGAGAGGCAGTTTCAGTTCAGGTTCTTCAGGAAGTGGTGGTTTCAGAGGTGTTAGACATGGCTCAGGGGGTAGCCGAGAATCTGGCGGGCACAGCCAGAGTTCTAGTCATCAGTCAGCTCGTAGTATAGCACGATTGAGTGGATCTCAGGGTAGTCGAATTCGTGGGACAGGTCGTCCTCTGTCTAGTTCTTGAGGCAGATATCATGATGGGATGTGTCATATAGGCAGCTCTGGGTGTTATCATTGTGGACAGACGGGCCATTTTATGAGGGAGTGTCCGATGCTACGACCGGGTGATGGAGGATCTTTTAGATCGCCCCCCCAATAGGGACAGACTTCAGGAGCCCAGAGTAAGGGTCAGAGGGCCTTACAGACTGGGGGTGCCACGTCTAGTAGTGGCGCACAATCTAGTCATGCTGGTAGAGGTGGAGGACAGCAGAGAGGTCAGCGAAGACGCCCCAGAGCTCAGGGCAGAGTCTTCGCCATGACACAGCAGGACGCTTTAGCTTCACCAGACGTCATTATGGGTACAATTTTTATTTTTGGACAAACTGCATGTATCTTGATGGACCCTGGTGCCACACACTCTTTTGTTGCACGTAGACTTGCTTTATCCGTCGATAGGGTGTTGACTCTGTTGGAATCTGAGTTAGTTATAGCTACACCAGCCGGGGTTTCACTCTTAGCTTGTGACGTTTTTAGAGGTTGCCCCATCTTAATTGACGGCCATGAACTTGAGGCAGATTTGATTCATTTGGACATTTTTGACGTCGACCTTATTTTGGGTATAGATTGGCTTGCTACTCACCATGCCTCTGTTGATTGTTTTCAGAAGATAGTGACTTTAAGACCTCCAGGGCAACCGAAGATTGTTTTTCATGGTGAGCCTAGAATCTTTCCATCTTGTATGATCTCAATTCTAACTGCTAGACATCTGTTACGGAAGGATTGTACAGGATACTTAGCCCACATCATTGATAGTCGAGCTAGTGAGGTGAGACTTGAGGACATACCTGCGGTACAGGACTTTCCAGATGTATTTCCAGACGACCTTTCGGCACAACACCCATTTCCTTAGCACCATATAGAATGGCTCCAGCCGAGTTGAAGGAGTTGAAAACTCAATTACAGGAATTGATAGAGAAAGGGTTCATCCGACCTAGTGTTTCTCCTTGGGGTGCACCAGTGTTGTTTTTGAAGAAGAATGATGGAACTATGAGGTTGTGCATTGATTACAGACAACTTAATAAGGTCACAGTGCGAAATCGATATCCCTTGCCTGGTATTGATGACTTGTTTGATCAGTTGCAGAGCGCTAAGGTATTCTCTAAAATTGATTTGAGATCAGGCTATCATCAATTACGAATTAGAGAGACCGACGTACCCAAGACTACCTTTCGAACTCGATATGGACATTATGAGTTCTTGGTCATGCCATTTAGGTTGACTAATGCCCCAACAGACTTCATGGACCTCATGAATAGGGTTTTTCGTTCTTACCTAGATCGATTTGTTATTGTATTTATCGATAACATATTGGTGTATTCTCAAAGTGACAGAGATCATGTGGAGCACTTGAGAACAATTTTGCAGACTTTGAGAGAGCATCAGTTGTATGCTAAGTTCAGCAAGTGGAAATTTTGGTTGGATAGAGTGGGATTCTTGGGTATGTGATTTCAGATGAGGGTGTTTTTTTTGACCGACAGAAGATTGAGGCAGTTATGAATTGGGAGTGACCTACTAGTGTAACCAAGGTGAGGAGTTTCCTTGGTTTGGCGGGTTATTATCGTCGTTTTGTAAAAGGGTTCTCCAAGATATATAGCAACACCTCTTACACGGTTGACCAGGAAGGGGATGAAGTATGTGTGAACCGATGAGTGTGAACGGAGTTTCCAAGAGCTTAAGAACTGACTGACTTCTGCTCCTGTTTTGACATTTTCTGATGGCAGCAGTGGATTTGTGATTTATAGCGATGCTTCACGCCAAGCCCTAGGTTGTGTATTAATGCAGCATGGTAAAGTGGTTGCTTACGCTTCTAGGCAACTCAAAAAGCATAAGTTGAACTATCTGACCCACGATTTAGAACTTGCAGCAGTCGTGTTTGCTCTTAAGATTTGGAGAAATTATTTATATGGAGTGACTTGTCAAATCTTCAGTGATCATAAGAGCCTCAAGTACGTACTTATTCACTCAAAAAGAATTAAACTTGAGACAGAGAAGGTGGCTAGAGTTAATTAAGGATTATGATTGTACTATTGAGTATCACCCTGGAAAAGCTAATGTGGTGGCGGATGCTCTTAGCAGGAAGACTTCAGACTCTTTGGCACATCTTAAGACGATACGCCTACTTTTATTAGTTGAGTTGGGGACTTCAGGAGCTACTTTGGATGTAGATCGTTTTGGAGCCTTGTTAGCAAGCTTTCGAGTAAGACCAGTGTTGATTGATAAGGTAGGAAAGGCACAGCTTCAGGATTCCTTGTTGATGAAGTTAAGGGATGAAGCGGGATGTGGGTTGAAAGCTGATTATATGGTTAGAGATGACGGAGTCTTGGTCATGGGTACGAGGTTATGTGTTCCGGCAGATGAGGCGCTTAAGAGGAAGATCTTGGAGGAGGCTCATAGTTCAGCTTATGTCATGCATCCGGGTAGCACCAAAATGTATTGTACCCTCAGAGAACATTATTGGTGGCCATGAATGAAAAGAGCAATAGTAGAATTTGTTGCAAGATGTCTGATTTGTCAACAAGTAAAAGCGGAACGCCAAAAGCCTTCAGGACTCATACAACCACTTCTGATTCCTGAGTGGAAGTGGAAACACATCACTATGGACTTTCTATACAAACTTCCATGTACTCAGAGTGGACACGATGATATTTGGGTGATTGTCGATCGACTCACGAAGTCTGGGCATTTCCTACCCGTTCGTGAGACTCACCCTTTGCACAAACTGGCGAAATTATTTGTGGATGAGATTGTGAGATTGCATGGTGCCCCCGTGTCTATTGTGTTGGATAGAGACTCACGGTTTACTTCTCGGTTTTGGGAAAGCTTACAGCAAGCTTTGGGTACAAAGTTACATTTTAGTACCACCTTCCACCCACAGACTGATGGACAATTAGAGAGAACTATACAGACCTTGAAGGACATGTTGAGGTCTTGTGTACTACAGTTTAAGGGCAATTGGCATTCTCATCCACCATTGATGAAGTTTGCCTACAACAACAGTTATCACTCGAGTATCGGTATGGCTCTTTATGAGGCCTTGTATGGGTAACAGTGTAGGACATCTATCTGTTGGGACAAAGTTGGTGAGAAAAAAATTATTGGGCCGGAATTTGTACAGATGACATCAGAGAAGGATCTTGAGTTTGAGGTGTGTGATCGTGTTTTCTTGAAGTTATCACCCTGGAAGGGTGTAGTGCGTTTTGGGAAGCGCAGGAAGTTAAGTCCTCATTTCATTGGACCTTATGAGATTACGGAGCTAATTGGTCCAGTTGCCTATAAACTTGCTTTACCTATGGAGCTCTCTCAGATCCACGATGTGTTCCATGTATCTATGTTTTGTAAGTATAGACTGGATCCTTCTCATATTTTAGAGACCTAACCCGTTGAGTTGAGAGATGATTTGTCTTATGAGGAGCAGCCCATTGAGATTTTGGATCGTAGAGATCAGGTACTTCGTACTAAGACCATTCCCCTGGTTAAAGTTTTATGAAGGAACCACACTATGGAAGAGGCAACGTGGGAGCCGGATGAACAAATAAGAGCTCAATACCCGCATCTTTTCGAATGACAGGTACAAATTTTGAGGATGAAATTTTCTTAACGAGGGGAGGTTGTAACGACCCGACACCAAGTCTTATTTTTTTTTAAATAAAAATTTAATCTTTTTGGGCGGACTATTAAAATTTAGGAAGGGAATTCTAGTATTTAGAGGGGCGTTTTAAAAATTTAAATTTGTGGCCTTTAAGCTCAAGTCGGCTAATTAGAACTCGAGTTTCCAAACGTGTAGGCGAAAGCGGTATTCTAATTGAAAATTTTGGTAGGAAGTGTGAAGAGTTTTTTTCTAGAAAAGGACATTTGAGTAATTTCAAAAACCCAAACACCTCAATTAAATCAGCCCCTCTATCTCTCTCTCTTTTCATTTTTCTCTCCTCTCTCTCCCCGCACTCTCTCTCTGTCTTTTCTTCCCCACAACCCACCCCAGCACACCAGCCAACACCACCACTCTCGCCGCCAACCACCACCAGCCGACCCAACCTCACCAGCGTGACCCCACCGTGCCGACCACCACCTCTCAGTCACCCGCTTGCAGCCCAGCCCTCACACGCGAGCGAACAAGGCCAGAGGAAGCCATCTGCCACCTCTAGCAGTCGTCAGCCATTCCGGCCACCTGAGACCACTTCCTCAGCCTCTCCTCCAGGCAACCCAGCCCCCCTGCATGCACGTCGAAAATTCGCCAGAAAAACCACTAGCCACCGCTCTCTCTCTGTTGATTCAGGCCACCTTCGGCCTCAGTCCAACTTGTTTTTAGGTGGGTTTTTCTCCACTCCTTATGGGCTTTAATTCCCTATATCTATCTTGATCAATTTTGAGTATTTAGAAACTTGGATTTGGAGGATTGAAAGGCCAATTTTGGGTTCCTCTGTAGATTTTGAATTTGAAGGATTTTCTCTTTGTTTTTTGAGATGAATTATATCCCTAAGATACCCATTGGTCATTTAGAACCCAAAACTTAGACTGAAATTGGAGGACTTTAAGTTTTAGGAGGTTGGAATTATATGGTTGGAACCCATTTTGGGTCTGTTGAGGTTTGGCTGAGGCTTGGGGTAATTTTGGTGTGGTTTTGGACAATTTCATCTTTAGGAAACCAAAAATTTGATCTTAGTTTTGTATGTATGCGAAGATTGAGAAATGTTTTGTATATTTAGTTAATTTTGTGCTTGAAACAGCCACCTTGGGCAGCAACCTTTGTGATTTTGATCCCCCACTGATATTCCATAATTTTAGAGTATTTATGACAATTAGTTGAGTGGGTTATCGATATTAGTTATATTGAATGTGGTTAGGTTGAGCCATGAGGCTTTAGGGGCGGTTGTGGAGGTGTTGTTGGTCAACTTGTGTAGATCGTAAACCATCGTGTACGAACGAAAGTCGGGTGGGACATTAGGTGTAACACACACACACACACACAAACTTAACGTCTTGGGGATTGAGACTAATTTCTTATTTTATTGTTTATGTTATAGGCGAGACAACCGTGGCTCGAGACGATCCGGCAGAGGATCGAAGCTAGGGCTATCTTTGTGAGTGGACTTTTGTCTTGAAAATGTTTATGAATGTTTATGATTTAATTCATATTTGATTTCTTGATATTGATAGAGAAATAAGAATTTTGAGTTGGATGTTTGATTTTTTGACTAAGTTTATGAAAACTATATTATTTCAATTATTTCATGATATGAGTTTTAATTGGAGATTTGACGTATGGATTTGAACATTGGGCTTTCGATTATATTCATGAGTAATTTTTTTAAACCTTGATTTTTATATGTTGATTTCTTGGGTTAGAGGTTTCTTGGAACATATTATAGTTTCTCTTTCTGAAGTTCATGATTATTTTATTTTTGGCCTATTGCGAGAAAGATGGGATTTGAATTATATCGACTAATTACTTTTTAAGAAAAAAACTTTGTAAAATGTTTGAGAGCTGAAATTTTAAGGGTAAAGGAATGTGATTTGTTACGTTGTTATCGGCTTTCAAAACCACCGCTTCAGTACCCATCAGGTTATTGGATTTGACAAGTGTTTGGGACCCATCACGGCACACATTTAGGTTTTGGGCCGTGTGTCGGATGCTTAGTCCTTTGGGGGCCGCTATGCGTGCTCGTATGACCAGGATTGACTGCACGTGTATGGATTTTACTCCGCGCGTGTGTATGGCCATGATATTGCCTGCCTGTGCGATGCAAGAATTTCGTACAGGTGTATGGTCAGGTTTTTCAGGGTATAAGCATGGTGGAATTTAATCGTTATTTCCAAAAGTAACTAAAGTATGATATTTAAGTGAGAAAGACCTTTCAAGTTTATAAAGATTTTCGATTTTATCATTTTTATGACTCTTGTATTTTAGATGGTTGACTGTTAAGAAGTGTACTTTAATTTATCTTCTCTTAGAGTTAAACATGGTTATAAAGGGTTCTTTTAAAAAGATAATTAACCTTTGATTTCATTTCCATTAAACAGATCACTCATTGAGTTTATATCACAATTTTCTTGTTTTGTCTTAAATTGTCCCCCTCAGGCAATAGCAGTGGTCGAGGTCGAGCCAATCACGTCAAGGCATAGCGTCCATTTCCTCTACTCGGATTTTGTAGGCATCGCTTCCAATTTGGAAGTTCCTTTTCTTTAACTGTAAAAAAAATTGTTGTAATAGGACTAGTGGCTTTGATAATCATACTTAAATTCTAAGATTATTTTGTATTTGTAGGGTTTGAGACCCTTTTTGGTTGTAGTAGAGGCGGTTGATGTTTTTAGAAGTGTTTTTACAGGTTAATAAATTTTGGGTTAGTCCATTTTCAAGTGAGATTCTGCCGAATTTTCGGTAGAATTTTTCTTGATTTTGGATTCCCACAAGACCTCTCCGATATTCAGGGTGAAATCCGAGGGCAGTCTTGTCATTTGAGTTGTCCCCTCCAGGATACAATAGCCCAACACAAAACGTTTTTTAGCTCACACCCACCTGCACTAGTGGATGAGCCCAATGCTCCACCTAGATGTCACGCCCCAAAATCTGGGTATGTAACAAAGGCACCTATCTTGATAACACCCAAGACTAAAATACATGTACTTCGAGTATTGTAATCCCGAATATTCCCAAAATAAGTTAAGCCATTTGAGTTTGCGAAAAATGGGTTGGATCAGAGTTTTTGTGCCAAGAGAAATAAAATAAAACATTTAAATATATTTAATAAAAACCAACCTCTCAAGGTTACGAGTTTAATTAGGAAAAGTAACCTTGAGAAAAATGCATAAATAATATGATGTTCGACATATTTAGAATACAACCAACCCAACAGAAACAACAGTTGTTTGAAAAATATATAAACAAGGAAACCACAAAAGATGGTACTAAACAGCAACGAGGTAGACCTGCCTAGAGAAAGAATCTAAACCAGATAAGTCTTGGAGCTGACAAGAAAATATTAGCAAAAGGATCTAACCACCATAGCTTCCCCTCGGGGGACCTTGACTAGGTTTAATAATAGTAGCAAAAAATATTTACTACATATATAGCCAGTGAAAAACATTTTGAAAGTATGCACAATCTGACCAGTCCGTCCCTATTACCCCTTCGGAGGTTTAGGGAATCGAAATCCAAGATCATCATCGTGACCCCTTACTCTAAAGTCATCCAACAAAAATAGATATCATCTCATCATAAAAACCATTCACAAATGCTAACAAAAAACAATGCAACTTTTACATGCATTATTATTTATAATAATAATACATGCAATAAAAAGGGTTTCTAGACAGGGTGTGAGTTTCCCCTACATGGAGTCCAGTGCTTAGCTTGATCCCACGAAAAATCCAACTTACAGATTTTCCAATGTCAACTTGTTCACCTTTGGGTAACTGGAGTCCATAGTCCGACAAAAACTGGCGTTAATAATCGATTCCACATAAACTGATGACCTTGTCGGTGTAAGATCCGGTTTAACCGATTCAAAGGATTGGCACTAGCTCAGTTGCTAGGCTCCTCAGAATCGTTGTTTTGGCATGACTTGACTCATAAGGTCAAGTCATTCCAAAATCTTCCAGTTTCCGAGTAACGGTTTGGTTTATGGAACCTAATGGGTTTCTAATTAATTCCATTTTTCATTAGGTAGAGGATATTAATCAGTTATGAACCTACAACGTGATCAGGTTAGTGCATGGGGAAACTAAAGGAGCTCTGGCACAATACCCAACGCTAGTATACTCATGGACTGACTATAGTCATCACGTCGTTTGGTTACAACTGATATGGTCTCAATATTTAATTAGGTTGATTTTAAAGTAAATTACTCTAAATTTCATTTTACACTTCTTAATGTTAAACAAACCCACCTAAAAAGTTGCAATGATAAATAGGTCCACTTTGTACAAATAAATCTCACGTTATATTTTCTTCCATGTTTTTGGTGGCGACCGCTCGGCGTGTTTTTTTTTTTTTTTTTTTTTTAAACTGGGCAAATTATCACTGTCACACTATGGCAATTGATAACAGTACTATAACACAGGTGTTTTATGCAATTAAAATAGGTATTGTCGTACAATGGCAATTGCAGAGAGATCAGTGAATAGTACCGAGCGCTCAACGCATTAAATTAGATCGACTTGTCACCGCGTTTTTGGAAGTGGGTCGGCCGATCATTGCCTTTTTCGTTTTAGACTTAAAAAAAAACCCTTGATTTTATTTACTAAAAGTTGGGTAGCGTTTCAACTTAAATAAATAACTTTTAAATAAGTTGAGTTGAAGGGATTACCTGACGAAAACCTTGCACAGGTAGAGTTTTTATACTAGTTGAGTTGCTAATTAGAGGACAAAAAGAGTCTAATTAACAAGAGATTAATCTAAGAAATATTTGGCAGAACATCAACTAGAGTTAATGGATTACCAAAGGCTTTCTATTATATTTCTATCAACTATTTATTAATTACAATTTTTTAAATGATAAATATTCAAAAAGATGAATATTCATTTAAAGGATATTTTTGGTTTTTCATAAAAAAAATGGGAGCATTTTGGACATGAAAATTTCATTTTGATTCCCCCTTCCTCATTCCGGACCCCCCTAAGGAATCTTATTCTTGGGCCCCACATGCATTCCATTTCCCCTCCAAGTTTAGTAAACAAGGGAATGAGAATGATTATCATTCCCAACTGTTAAGTAAACACAGAAATGAAAATGAGAATGATTCACAAATGTTAATAAACACAGGAATGGGAATGATTCCCATTCTTCCCATTCACATTCCAGATAGGTAAACATGCCCCTAGATGGTAGAGCTCACCTCCATGAGCGCGTTTTCGCCTACTTTCCAATCGGACCTCCAGAACTCTAGTTATGATCAAAGGAAAAAAATTTCTATTTGATCCTAGAGAGAGAACCTCTTTAACTTAGAAAGAGAGAGAATTTTAGAGAGAGCTCTTAAAATTCCAAATAGGTGTGAATGAAAATGATGGATGAGTTGAGATATTTATAGGTGGGCAAGGGTAGAATTAATGGCTATGATTCATTTCAGATGAATGGATAGGATCTAATGATAGAATCTAGATCCAAAAATAATTAATTTTTGAATTAATTAATTCAAAAAATAATAGGATCAAGAGTGTTTTTTTTGTTGGACTTTTTGGGCTTCAAAAATAATATGGGCTTTCTAAAGAAAATCAAATGGGCTTTCGAAATATGGACATGGGCTTCAAAACCTAATGGATCTCAAAACCTATTGGGTCTCAAAATAGCAAAGTTGGGAAACAAACACAATTCAAAATGGGCGGCCCAAAAGAGAGAGACACGGTTGGGCTGAATGTCAAAACGCGTAGCCCAATCACGTGGCACCGAGTTAACTTTTTCTTATTTTTTTCAACTTCATAAAATTTCGCCAAAAATAGCTTGGGACTCGGAAAAATTCACCAAAAAATTATACGGACTCGTCTCAATGAGTACTAATTATCTATGGGATCAAAATATTATTTTGACTTCCAGAATTTTTCAAAAAATTTTCAACTTTTCCAAATAAATTCCATAAAATTGAAATAATTCTTGAAAAACTCAAATAATTCTAGAATAGTTCTAGAAAATTACCAAAAATAAAATTTAGTCCAAAATAAATTTGGAAAATTATCGGGGTCTCAGACAAGAGAACACCCTTCTTTGGCCAGAAAGACACAAGTAATTTGAGTGGGTTTTGTAATCAAACAACACCTTTAAATTACCTGCACTCGAACAACTAATCAGACTTTAGGCCAAAAAAAAAAAAGAACAACTAATCAAACAAACAAGGCTTTGTAATTTACCACTAGTGCTTAAGCATTGTGTCATTTATTGTAATGAAATTCATGGCTGATTGAGTTCAAAGGTTAGTCATTTACATTTTTCTCTAAGTCCTTTCATTTTGTTTGGACGTTGAGATATTAAAAGGATGGAGTTAAATATTATCTGGTTATGAGAAATAAATTTGGCCTTGTATATTGGAATATTATTATCAAAGCTAACAGTATTATATATAAAGAGAACAATAGTAATCTAATTGTTTATCTCTAGTGAAAAGATTTTATCCATAATATAACTAGAAAAGTCCTTTCTCTGATTTATGGTGGATTTTGTTTACCTATTATTTATTCATATGTTTGTATAGTTGAATGACATATAGCTTTAAAAGAAAATGAAAGATTGTGATGGAATTGGTGAACTGGTTGGCCCAGGCATGAAATTAAGAAGGGTATCCCACTAGGGTGAAAGACCCAAAAGGAATGTGGTTGTACTATATGTACTTGGTGGCAAGGCCGTTTATAAGATTTACAGGGCTTTGTGCGGAATATAAAAATGGGGCCCTTATTATTGTAGAATTTTTTTTGCAACATATTAGATGCTTATTTGAAATATTTATTTACAATAAAATGCATTAGTATTAAGTTAATGAAATGAGTCTATAACATTTACTAAGAAAACAAAGAAACTATGCTTAGTATTGAGTTAGAAAGCAAATCCAAACTTTAAGAAATAATATGACATTTGTTCATTTCTTTAAAACAATGACAATATAAAATATAAAATTAATATGTTTGAAGTTAAGAATATAGAGCTAAATTATAATTTTGTTAACCCTAACAATATCAAAGAAAAGCATTGAATTAACATACCAATACATCTAAATAAAAAACAAAGAAAAATCATAATTCAAAATGAAGAGTAAAATTATCTTTCTTTGGACCAAATATAAAACTTATAAAATAATTTATTAAAGTCCAACGTTTTATTTTTATTTATCTTTTATGGCTACTTTTACAAATTTTAATTAGTTTGACATCAGATTATTAATGTAAGTTGTGCCACGCTATTTCTTTTTGTAGGGCCTTGGAAGCTTTTCAACACGCTAGTTGGAGACACGGGTCATAAGACAAATGCCCAACAAGTTATCTGCCTATTTCAGAGTTTAGTGAACAATAAAACCTATATAACATTGGTCTAAAAAATGGGGGCCCTTATTGTGGTTGGCCCTATGCGGTTGCACTACTTGCACCATGTCAGATCCAGCATTGCTTTGCGGCCCCTGTGACCATCGATTAGAGCTCGTAAACAAGGTGGGGTGTACTCGGTGGCCTTAATTCGAGGGGTTAGTTGTGACCATCGATTAGAGCTTGTAAACACGACACAGGGCCTTTCGGTGGCCTTAATTCGAGGCGGTTGCCGTACTGGTGATTAGAGCTCACAAACACGACATTGGATTTAACTAAAACTTTGAAAACAGATTTACAGCAGAAGAAATGATTTTAGAAAGGAGAACCTTATTTAAAAAAAATGAAATAAATCATCAGTGTCCTTGTAGCTGTTATGTATGATTCGAAGATATTTTATCTCTATGTTACAGAGGTTTGATCTCTATACGAATAATTTCTCCATCCTTTTTAACTTGGCTGGGCTGTATGTTACATGGATGGTTTTGTGAAATTTAATTTGTATAGTCTTGGTGTCTTAACCTACAGGTGTCTAAATCTTAGAGAATTTAACTGGCAAGAAAAACACTAATTTCTATAAGTCAAATCGAAGCGAAGACCACTTGAGCTATGTGTCACGCCCCAACTCGTACTAATTTAATTCTATTGAGTTAAGGAATGAATCATATCTTAATTAAAGAAATATGATTTCTAAAATCAAGATATAATTGAAAATAAATAAAATCCGAAAATAAATAATAGGTAACCACTTATAAATAAAATAAATAAAATTCAAAAATAAACTATATTTTACATAAACTAGCCACACAATACAGCTTTATACATTTATACAATTTATGTTAATGCTTCAGAAATTTTAAGGTTCTATTTCAGTACCTGCAAAATCTATAAAGAGGTGATCGAGCAACCTTAGCTCAGTTGAGAAATTTCTTCTCATGAACAATTGACTAGAGTAAACTTAAGTATGTCTCTTGCTTAGCATTTCACAAAAACTAAGAACATGACCACTTGTGCACAACACTTGGACCTAATTGCTTATGTTTGGATAATTTAATTATTAGCATGACTTTGTTTACTAATTGGTGATTTCGAATCCCAAAGAATGGCAAGAGCTTGTATGTTTTTACTTCATCCAAAAAAATTGTTTTAATGCATTTTTTTATAACATGTTTTAATGATTATTTGAACACTCAAGTGATCCTTTCGGATCACATACATATTCTTGCTTGAACAAACATGTATATGAGACTTATATATGCCTAGTGTTAGGATTTGATAACTAGAAATACCAAGGGTTGCAAAGTTGACCTTGAAACCCTATTTTCTTTGACCAATCTAGATCACTAGGGCTAGAAACCTAGATTACTTGAGCAAGATATATTAGAAAATTAATGAATAAAATTATGCAGAACTTCAATACTTGAATACAATATATCTTAAGGATAATGAAGTTAAGATCAGAGTTACATACCGTTGTTGGCCATTGAGAATTGATGGAGACTGATGATTGAAACTTCTTAGACAAATCTTAATCCTAAGACTTCTTCTACTCTCTGTCTCTCTTTACACAGATTATTTCTTTTACTGATGGAATAGTTAAGTTACACAATATGTTCAAGGGTCTGTGTCTATTATAGAGGAGAGTAGAGGGCCATAGAAACTGATAAGAACGTGCTATTAAGAAAACCACTCATCACATGGACTTTTATCTAAAAGCAGTTATGTGTTTATTGGCTTCCTTAATTTGTGGAGTCCAACATACATGAAAACATGTAGTGGGTAAATGGGTCACCAACGTGAAACTAAAATTCTCGCACTTGACCCATTAATCTATCAAGATGCAGAATTGCAGACTATGAATATTTCAAAACATGCAATTTTAAAACTTTTTTGACTAAGTTGGATTCCACACTAAAAAGATATGTGATCACAAAAATCTTTCAAAACAGCCAGTAAGTCCATACTTATTAAAGCTATGATACTATGATTAGTCCAAATCATCAACATGAGTCATAGCGGTTGTATAACATCTACGTCATATTCCTTTCTATGTACCACAAAATTGATAACCTTTTGTAACCCAGTCTATTATGCCTAACAACCCCTGTAATTTGTCTTGTTAAGACATTTCCTGCTAATAAAACAGCCAAAACAATATGTGCACAAGTTGAAACAGGAAAAAAACATAAACAACTTTTACTCAATATGTCAATAATTATTAAAACACACAAAACCACATATCATGAATTACTCAAAAGACCCATCCTTGCAACATGTTCCTTATATGTCTTTGGAGGCAATCCCTTAGTTAACAGATCAGCTATCATAAGAGTGGTGCTTAAATTTTCGATTGACACTTGTTGTTCCTTGACTCTTTCTCTAACAACCAAGTACTTAAGTTCCATGTGTTTAGAACCACTAGAGTACTTTCCATTCTTAGAGAAGAAAGTTGTTGTAGTATTATCACAATATATCCTCAGTGGCCTGGCAATGGAGTCTACAACACCAAGTCCTGAGACAAAATTCCATAACTATAAAGCATGATTCGTGGCCTCAAAACAAACCACAAACTCGGCCTCCATCATCGATGAAGCAGTTATAGACTATTTTACACATTTCCACGAGACTGCCCCACCAGCTAGCATAAACACAAAACCATATGTGGATTTTAAGCTATCTTGGCAACCAGCAAAATCCGAGTCTGAGTATCCGATCAGTTCTAATTGATCTGATCTACTATATGTGAGCATATAATCCTTCGTCCCTTGAAGATATCTCATAACCTTCTTTGCTGCCCTCCAATGTTCCATTCCTGGGTTACTCTGATATATCTACCTAGCATTCCAATAGAAAAGCTGATATCCGGTCTGGTACCAGTTTGAGCATACATCAAGCTCCCCACAGCTGATGCATATGGAATCTTATTCATTCCTTCTCTTTCTAAGTCATTTCTTGGACACTGTTTTTCATTTAACTTATCACCTTTAACTATGGGTGCATCACTGACTGAACACAACTGCATATTGAATCTCTCCAAAACTCGATTGATATAACCTTTCTGAGACAGTCCTAGTAGCCCTCAAGATCAATCCCTAAAGATCTCTATGCCAATAACATAAGCTGCCTTGCCCATATCAACCATCTTAAAGTTTTTGGAAAGATATTCCTTGGTTTCGTGTAAAAACCCAAGATCACTACTAGCTAACAAAATATCATCCACGTACAGAACCAAAAAGATAAGCTTACTCCCACTGATTTTCAGATATATACACTGATCAACAGTGTTTTCCTTAAATCCGAATGAGGTAATCATATCATTAAACCTTATATACCATTGCCTAGAAGCTTGTTTAAGCTCGTAAATGGATTTCTTTAATTTGCAAGCTAAATTTTCTTTTCCTTTCTTTGCAAACCCTTCAGGTTGCTCCATGTATATATCTTCCTTCAAATTCTCATTCAGAAAAGTGTTGTTATCCTACCTCAAGTGCAAGGTTGTCAAGTTTTAGTATAGAAATGGAAGTAGGGGGTTGTCGTACCCAAGAGATTGGATTAGGATTTCAATCATAAGCTAGATTGATTTTAGGGTTATAAAACTAACAAACGACCTACTATGTAATATGTAAAGTCAAGACTAAACATAATTGTATGTGCAAATGTGTAGTGTTGAGTTGTTGTTCGGTTGATAGATGGTACGTAACACTAGAATATTTGAAACTAACAAATGAAAATACAAGCAAATTGAAGTACAAATTAAATTCAATGATGATGAAGGATTCGGGGTTATTAGGGGTTCACACTAACCCTCCCATGTAACAAACAATGCAATTAATGATTATGCCAAATTAGATAGATTAAATTCCCTCCTAACCCCCGATCAAGGTAAATTAGGGCACATCCTCTTTCATGTTATCAACTATCCTAACCAAGGTGATAGATAACTACCTAAGATTAATGCCATAGCAAACCCTAGGTGCATAAAGTTCTAAGGATGAGGAATCCAAGCAATTAAAACAATTCAACCAAGGTGTTTTTAAATTACCATGCTCTTATGCAACAAACTTTAGAAACTAAAGGTTACCAATCTTCAATTTCTACATGACAACATTTCTCATATGCACAAGTGGTAAATTCACACATATAAGTCATGATCTTTAAACTAGCATAAGAGCATATATATCCAAAATGACATTTATATCAAAAATCACAAAATCATTACATGGTTGGGCTAGGGCTAGATCCCTAGCCCCAAATCAAGAAACTACTCACTAGCCATAAAAGTTACAAACAACATCACAAATTGAAACATAAATGGAAACAAGAAGGAAAAGAGAAAACTCTAGATGTTGAAGCCAAGCTCCCAAGGGGTGTCACTCCTCCAAGGATGCCCAAAATAGCTTCTTGTCCCAAGTGCCTCCAAGCTCCTCTTGCAATAATGGTGGTGAATATGGTAGATGGGTGTTGTGATAGTGTTTGGCTTTTTGGAGAGGAAGAGTTAATGGAGGGAAGATGGAGAAAAGAAATGATGTAGAGAGATGAGAAAAGGCTAGGGTTTTGGAAGATGGAAGATGAGATGTGTGTTTTTGAGATGAGATGATGAAATGAATGATGAAATGAGTGAAATTAGAGAGGATGGAGGGGGGAGCTCGAAAATGAGAGAGTGTTTTATGGTTTGGGTGAGTTGTAATGTCTAGAATATGTGGCTAGGATTAAAAGAAAATGAAGGGATAAGGTTTGGTTAATTCAAAAATGAGAATCTTTCATCTTATCCCTCAATGGATGATCCTTAAAGGATGTTGAGATAGGTAGATGTTCTCTTTGCCTCATTTAGAGCCTTCACATTGTGGTTTCTGAATTTTGCTTAGAATGGGCAAACAAAGGGGAAGGAAAGAGAGCATGTGATAGGCAATTACCCAAAATGGAAAGATGCCTTGGGACCACTTTATCCTTTTGCTGACAGGATTTCTGAGCTGTGTTTGAAGAGCAATTTGGAGGCCTTAACCAACTCCGAAATTTACGTTTTATATATCAATAGAAAGCCCTGGATGTCTTCTTTCCAACCATATATTATATTCTTCAATCCAAGCTCAAACCAAAAAGTTATTCCCCACACAATACAGCTAACTTAGTTTTTCTCCGGTGCAGTTTTGGGCTGACTTTGAAATTCAAAATGAACACCCTAGAAGTCTTCAAATGTCACGAAATTTAACCTGGAATAATTTCAAGGTGTTAGCTTCTATCTCTAATTGAATTCATGTTAAAATCTATTAAGGAGAATAAATGGTGAAATTTCTCATTTTATTGTTCGGAATCTAAAAACACAAAACTAAATGAAATTTAAAGCTTTTAATCAAATGAACTCACAAAATTTAAATAAGAGGAATATAAAAGGATATATATTTATGAACATATCAAATACCCCCAAACTTAGGTTTTGCTCGTCCTCGAGCAAACAAAACACACAAGAAAGAAAAATACAAGATAGGGCTATGAATTTCATAAGCACAAAATATTTTCTAGATTTTCCTCTAGTGCTAATAACAAGACATGAAACACATGCTTGAGTGAGTGTGTGCACTATAAACCATATGTCAATTCAATGCATTCACAAGATATGCAATTCAAATTTGGATAACCAAACACTCATTGGAATGCTCTCTATTTGACACAAGTGTTTAAGGATTAGTGTATGCACTCAATGTAATGTTGTGCATATGCCTCCATATTCTTGCTACTCAATCTCATCTCCACTAGTCATGCACAAAATATTTTGGATCAAAAGGACTTTTATTAGGTTGTAATGGGGTTTAGGGTGAGGGATTAATGAAATAAAAAGGAAAGGTTATCACAAATTCTAAGCAAACATAATAAGCAATTCTCTTGTTGGGATTTTAAAACTTTAAAGACTTTAAGATGCTTGCCAAAACTCAACCCTCAAATCATTCCCCCAAACTTAAACTAAAAACATTTTTTATTTCTTGAATAACACTTTTTTTTTTATCCAATCCTTTCAAGCCAGAGATGCAATTGCATTTCAAAGTTATCACATCTACACCCTGTTTGACAATTGGACATGCAATCACAATCACGATTCTCTTGTTTTTTTTTTTTTTTTTTTTGCATACATAGAACACCCCCACACTTGTCTTTCCCAAAACCCCCAAACTTATTTCTTTGCAAGCACCTTAACATAACTCAATCTCATATTACTCACTAGTTAGCTTGAAAAGGGTAAGGCTAGTGTTTAAGCAAAAGGGTAAGACATTTGTAGTGGAAAGAAATGAAAGGCTAACATAAAGGCACAAAATGGCAATCTAATAGATATAACATATTTATGGATTATGCTCATTTGGCCATGGTGGAAACCTAATGCCTAGATCATTTCCAAAATGGATTCATACATGACACAAAGCTTTGAGAGATATTAAGCAAGTTCTAGAGATGCAATATGCACAAGATTGATCACACATGAAGAACAAAGTGCTAGGAACAATACATGCACTTCCATTAGGCTCAAAACTCACATATATGGCATAATTGGTTCACACAAGTCTTACTATGCTTCTCTCATTACAATGCATCAAATTGACAAAGTTTGTGTAAATAGATTCAAACAAGGTCTCATAACTCACCATTAACAAGAGAGGAACTTCTAAGACCTAAACATGCTCATTCTTTTCTTAGCCCTTATTAAACAACAAAAATTAAAAATTTTCAACAAAAGTTACCTTCCCCCCACACTTGAATCTAACATTGTCCTCAATGTTAAAAAGTGACTTTGAAAGTTTTGTAATGAAAAATTCATGCATAGGGTGAAAGATAAACAACACACAATAACAACACATAAAATAACAAAGCATAAATAAATAAATTTAAAACAAGATAAGGGTCAAGAAAAACTCCCCTTTGTAGACCTCCAACACTTGGGTTGCCTTTATGGTGCACAAGGAGCATCCTTAAAGTAAAGAACTTCCTCTTCTTCATTGAAGCTAGCCGAGACGTAGGGCTTCAAACGGTGGCCATTCACTTTGAACACATCCCCACTCTTCATGTTCTTGATTTCAATGGCTCCATGGGGAAAGACTTGAACTACTTGAAATGGACCACTCCATCTTGATCTAAGTTTGCCCGGAAACAACTTTAATCTTGAATTGTAAAGAAGCACAAGTTGGTTTGGCTTAAAATTCTTCTTCACAAGCTTCTTATCATGATATGCTTTGGTTTTCTCCTTGTATAACTTGGCATTCTCATATGCCTCATACCTCAACTCATCAAGCTCACAAAGATCAAGCTTCCTCTTCTCACCGGCCTTGATAAAGTTAAAATTTAACTTCTTAAGTGCCCACAATGCTTTGTGTTCAAGTTCCACGGGTAGATGACATGCTTTCCCATACACAACCCTATAAGGTGACATTCCTAAAGGTGTCTTGAATGCCGTTCTATATGCCCACAAAGCATCATTCAACTTCAAACTCCAATCCTTCCTTGAAGTGTTCACCATCTTCTCTAGGATATGTTTGATCTCCCTATTTGAAATCTCAACTTGTCCACTAGTTTGTGGATGATAGGGAGTGCTCACTTTGTATTTCACATCATACTTCTTGAGTAAGGCTTCAAGGGGCTTGTTGATGAAATGTGATCCTCCATCACTAATGAGAACCCTAGGAGTGCCAAACCTTGAAAAGATGTTCTCCTTGAAGAATTTTATAACCATCTTGTGATCATTTGTCTTGGATGCCACGGACTCAACCCACTTTGACACATAATCAACACACACAAGAATATATAGATTGCCATAGGAACTAGGGAATGGTCCCATAAAGTCAATGCCCCAACAATCAAACAATTCAACTTCCAAGATATTAGTTAGGGGCATTTGATTTCTTGATGAAATGTTTCCAACCATTTGGCATCTATCACAACTAGTAACAAAATTAAGCATATGCATCTTTAAATATGGTAGGCCAAAAGAATCCACTAGTGAGTACCTTTAGTGCGGTTTTCTTCCCTCCAAAGTGTCCTCCAAGCGCATATGAATGACAATGCTTAAGAATGCTTTGAACTTCATCTTGGTGCACACATCTTCTCATTACTTGATCTTTGCACATTTTGAACAAGAAGGGATCATCCCAAATGTAGTGTCTTGCCTCCTTTAAAAACCTTTTCTTGGCTTGGTAGTCAAACTCTTTAGGCACAAATTTGCCTCCACTAGCATGGTAGTTCACAAAATACACAAACCAAGGCAAAGAATCTTTTCTAGTAGTCATGACAAAAAGACTCTCATCCGGAAAAGATTCACACAAAGGGATGTGAGAATCATCACCTCCTTCTGCAAATCTTGACAAGTGATCCGCAACCAAGTTCTCCTTTCCGGGCTTGTCTTTGATCTCAATATCAAACTCTTGTAGCAAGAGTATCCATCTTATAAGCCTTGGTTTTGCATCTTTCTTGGACAAGAGATACTTCAATGCACTATTATCCGTGTGCACAATGACTTTGGCACCCAACAAGTAGCTTCTAAACTTCTCCAAAGCAAAGATGATAGCAAGCAATTCCTTCTCCGTTGTGGTGTAGTTGAGTTGAGCATCATTCAAGGTTCTACTTGCATAATAGATGGCATGGAGAAACTTGTCCTTCCTTTGTCCCAAAACCGCTCCAAGTGCATAGTCACTAGCATCATACATCAACTCAAATGGCATACTCCGATCCGGTGCACAAATGATAGGAGATTTGATAAGTAACTCCTTGATCTTCTCAAAAGCATGTAGGCAAGCCTCATCAAACACAAATTGTGCATCCTTGACTAGCAAATCACAAAGTGGCTTTGATACTTTGGAGAAGTCCTTGATAAATCTTCTATAAAAACCGGCATGGCCAACGAAGCTTCTCACGGCCCTCACACTTGTAGGTGGCGGCAACTTCTCAATGAGCTCCACTTTTGCTTTATCAACCTCAATCCCTCTTGGAGAAACAACATGCCCCAAAACTATGCCTTCTTGAACCATGAAATGACACTTTTCCCAATTGAGTACAAGGTTGGTTTCTTCACATCTTTGAAGTACAAGATCCAAGTAGTGAAGACAATCATCAAAAGAAAAACCAAAAACACTAAAATCATCCATGAATACCTCAATGGAGCGCTCCACCATGTCACTAAAAATTGACATCATGCATCTTTGAAAAGTGGCCGGAGCATTGCATAAACCAAAGGGCATTCTCCTATATGCAAAAGTGCCATATGGACAAGTGAAAGTGGTCTTCTCTTGATCTTCCGGTGCTATAGGGATTTGATTGTAGCCACTATACCCATCAAGGAAGCAATAGTAGGAATGGCCCGCCAATCTCTCCAACATTTGATCAATGAATGGCAATAGGAAATGATCCTTCCTTGTAGCATTGTTAAGCTTCCTATAGTCAATACACACCCTCCAACCCGTGGGGAGTCTTTGTGGCACAAGCTCTCCCTTCTCATTTGCTACCACGGTCACTCCACCTTTCTTGGGCACAACTTGAACCGGTGACACCCACTTTGAATCCGAGATGGGATATATCACTCCCACATCAAGTAGCTTCATGATCTCCCCTCTAACAACTTCTTTCATAGGAGGGTTGAGTCTTCTTTGAGCATCCCTTATTGGCTTGATATCATCTTCAAGGAGAATTCTATGCATGCACAAACTAGGGCTCAATCCCTTGATATCGGCTATGGTCCATCCAAGTGCTCCTTTGTGTTCTCTAAGCACTCTCATAAGCTTACTTTAATGCAAATCACTCAAACAAGAAGACACAATTACGGGCAACGTGTGGTTTTCACCAATAAAAGCATACTGTAAATGTGTAGGAAGAGGTTTAAGCTCAAGATTAGGGGGGCATGCAATTGATGGGCGTAAAGGAGTAGGGTTAGAAGGATATACCTCAAACTTGGGAGCCAAGTGTGGTGTGTAGGGCCTCACGGCCTCAAGTGTGCTCAACGCCTCAAGTGTCTCATCTTCCATGAAATTCATGCCATTGTGCATGATACAAGCTTCCAAAGGATCCTTTGTTGATGTCTCAATGAGTATATTCTTCACAAATTTGTCAATGCAATCCATCACTTCAATCCGGTAACAATCATGAGCTTGTGATGGCTTCTTCAATGCATCAAAGACCCTAAAGGCAATGGTAGTGTCATGAACGGTCATGGTCATAAGCCCTTCCTTAACATCAATTTTGGCACCCGCCGTTGCCATGAATGCACGGCCAAAGATGATAGGTAAGTCATTTCCACTTGTTTGTACCTCCTCCATGTCAAGAATAATGAAATCCGCCGGTATAATGAGCTCATCAACCTTCACAAGAACATCCTCCACCACTCCTCTTGGATACACAATGCTCCTATCCGCCAATTGAAGAGAAATAGTGATGAGAGAGATTTCTCCAAGACCTAATGTCTCATACACATGATAAGGCATAAGATTGATGCTTGCCACTAAATCTATCAAGGCTCTCTCAAAAGATTGGTTTCCAATGGTGCAAGGGACGGTAAAGGAGCCCGGATCCTTCAACTTTGGTGGAAGCTTCCTTTGCAAAACGGCACTCACTTGCTCACTTATTACCACCTTATCATTCTTCTCAAATTGTGTCTTGTACCTCTTGTTTGTGCATAGATCCTTCAAGAACTTGGAATAGGAAGGAATGGTTTTGATGGCATTGAGGAGTGGAATGTTGATGTCCACTTTCTTGAACAACTCAAGAAGCTCATTCTTCTCTTTTTCTTTCTTTGCCTTGGTTTCTTGCTTCCTTTGAACTTGAGGATATGAAAGTGGTGGCTCAAAATCTTGCACTATATTCAAAGGAGGGTTGAATGTCATACCTCTCTTGAATGGTCTCTCGGATTGCTCTTTCTCTTGCTTCTCCTTGATGCTACTCTCGGCCTTGGTATTAAAGTTGTCCTTCAAAGCCTTAGGATAACCACCATTGTACCCCAAATTCACCTCACTATCACCTAATTCCATGACTTTCCCTTTGTTCTTCTCTTGCTTCTCAAATTCAGGTGGTGCAAGTGGCTTTCCTTGTTGTGCCTTGGTGTGCTCCCTAGGTTGCTCTTGTACCTCTTCCTCAAAGCTTGGCAAGGTTACTTGATTATTGTACTCCTTGCCACTTCTCAAGGTAGTGATAAGTTTAGCTTGCTCATGCTTTGGATTGTTCTCAACCATGCTTGGAAACACACCTTGCTTCCTTTCTCTAACCTCATTGGCCAATTGCCCTATTTGCATCTCAAGTTTGTTCAAACCATTGCTTAGAATGTTGATCTTTTCATTTTGCTTGGCTTGATTTCCTTTGCTCTCCATGATGAAACTAGTTAGCAAATCTTCAATAGAGGGTTTTTTGATTACCTCTTGATGCATTTGTTGTTGTTGTGAAGGAGCTTGGTAGGGTGCCCTAGGAGCTTGATATGAATTGATGGCTCCTTGGTTGTTGAATGAAGAGCTACTAGCACCTTGATAGCCACCATTAGGCCTTTGAAACCCTTGGCCTTGCTCACGACTAGGATAGGATGGTGTTTGAGGTGCTTGTGGTTGGTCACTCCATCTAAAATTTGGATTGTTTCTCCACCCCGGATTGTAAGTGTTGCTATAGGGATCATTCATTGGTCTTTGTTGATAACAAAGTTGGTTGCATTGCTCCATAAATTTCGAAAATGAACCTCCTTGAGGGCATTGCATTGTCTCATGTTGCAAGCTCTCACATATCATACAACTATGCTCCACTTCCTTGCTTGCCATAGATGAAGATGATGTATAGCTAGAATTCCCTTGTTGAGCATTGAGAAGCAAATGAAGCTTCTTGTTCATTGTGGCCTCTATCTTCTTCAACTCTTGTTGCACATTGATGTGAGGAGTGTCCATGTCAAATACTTCTCTTCTTTGTTGCTCTTTCATAGATAAGTTCACATCCTTCATTGGCAACCTATCACTGACATTGTCCCAAAGTTGTGAAGTCTCACTCAAATTGTCAAGAACCTCTATGGCCTCCCTTTCGGTTTTGTCCATAAAGCTTCCTCCACATGCATAGTCCACTCTTCTCCTTGTCTCTTGAGTCAACCCATTGTAGAAGAAGTTAAGAATCATCCACTTGGTGAGACCATGATTAGGGCAACCATTTTCCATATCTTTGAATCTCTCCCATGCTTCATGAAATAGCTCATTAGGTTGCTCCCTAAATTGCATTAAGAGTTGCCTAAGAGCATTGGTCTTTGATGGTGGAAAGAACTTTTGGAGAAAGCTATTTTGCATTTCCTCCCATGTGTGGATGCTTGCGGCCGGCAATTTGTATAACCATTGCTTAGCTTTGTCCTTCAATGAGAATGGGAAAAGCCTTAACCTTAAATTGTCCTCATTAATTCCATTTAGTTCTACGGTTGAGCAAGCTTCACAAAATTCGGTGATGTGCAAATAGGGATCACTACTTGTCATTTCATGAAAGCTAGGTAACAATTGCAATGTACCCGGCATGATCTTAAATGCATTTGCACAAGGTGGAAGCACAATGCAACTAGGATGAGTGGCCAAAAGAGGTAGTGTAAAATCTCTCAAGGGTCTTTCTTCCTCTAGTGGTGGTGGTGGTGGATTCCTATTCCCCATCCTTGCTTCCTTTGGAGGTGATTTTTCCCTTGGCTTCCTTGTACCTCTTTCTCTTGATCTACCCCTTGTAAACTCTATCAATTCCTTCCCACTTCTCAAAATAATGTGTGAACTTGAAGTGGTTGGGTTTTCACTCATACACCTATCAAGAGAGCAAGAACACTATAAGTCACAAGGATAAAAGAAAGAAACTCAAGATAGCATCCAATGTCAATAAAAGAAAAGAGTAACTAACAAATGTACACAAAGTAATACACAAAAAGTGAAACAATTAAACTAAAACGCAACAGAAAACTACTTTATGACCTCTGCTCAGTTTTTAGCTTATAACTTTTAAACCGCTGATCCGATTTTGACGTTCTTTATATGGTTGGATTCAGGATGAAAAAATAAAGAATCTTACGCGAACCAAATTTGCAAAGAAGCAACCAAACAAAGCAGTTTAATCCATAAAGAAACACTACGTTTTCTAACAAAGTAAAAACAAATTTAAAACTAAAAATTTGAATTTTTTTTTTATCTTTTATACTAAATAAAATTAACCCTAAATGCAACCCAAGCTTAGGATCAAAGTCCAAGGACTCCAATCCCCGGCAACGGCGCCAAAAACTTGTTGTTATCCTACCTCAAGTGCAAGGTTGTCAAGTTTTAGTATGGAAATGAAAGTAGGGGGTTGTCGTACCCAAGAGATTGGATTAGGATTTCAATCACAAGCTAGATTGATTTTAGGGTTATAAAACTAACAAACAACCTACTATGTACTATGTAAAGTCAAGACTAAACATAATGGTATGTGAAAATGTGTAGTGTTGAGTTGTTGTTTGGTTGATAGATGGTACGTAATACTAAATTATTTGAAACTAACAAATGAAAATACAAGCAAATTGAAGTACAAATTAAATTCAATGATGATGAAGGATTTAGGGTTATTAGGGGTTATTAGGGGTTCACACTAACCCTCCTATGTAACAAACAATGCAATTAATGATTATGCCAAATTAGATAGATTAAATTCCCTCCTAACCCCCGATCAAGGTAAATTAGGGCACATCCTCTTTCATGTTATCAACTATCCCAACCAAGGTGATAGGTAACTACCTAAGATTAATGCCATAGCAAACCCTAAGTGCATAAAGTTCTAAGGATGAGGAATCCAAGCAATTAAAACAATCCAACCAAGGTGTTTTTAAATTACCATGCTCTTATGCAACAAGCTTTAGAAACTAAAGGTTACCAATCTTCAATTTCTACATGACAACATTTCTCATATGCACAAGTGGTAAATTCACACATATAAGTCATGATCTTTAAACTAGCATAAGAGCATATATATCCAAAATGACATTTATATCAAAAATCACAAAGTCATTACATGGTTGGGCTAGGGCTAGATCCCTAGCCCCAAATCAAGAAACTACTCACTAGCCATAAAAGTTACAAACAACATCGCAAATTGAAACATAAATGGAAACAAGAAGGAAAAGAGAAAACTCTAGATGTTGAAGCCAAGCTCCCAAGGGGTGTCACTCCTCCAAGGATGCCCAAAATAACTTCTTGTCCCAAGTGCCTCCAAGCTCCTCTTGCAATAATGGTGGTGAATATGGTAGATGGGTGTTGTGATGGTGTTTGGCTTTTTGGAGAGGAAGAGTTGATGGAGGGAAGATGGAGAAAAGAAATGATGTAGAGAGATGAGAAAAGGCTAGGGTTTTGGAAGATGGAAGATGAGATGTGTGTTTTTGAGATGAGATGATGAAATGAATGATGAAATGAATGATGAAATGAGTGAAATTAGAGAGGATGGAGGGGGGAGCTCGAAAATGAGAGAGTGTTTTATGGTTTGGGTGAGTTGTTATGTCTAGAATATGTGGCTAGGATTAAAAGAAAATGAAGGGATAAGGTTTGGTTAATTCAAAAATGAGAATCTTTCATCTTATCCCTCAATGGATGATCCTTAAAGGATGTTGAGATAGGTAAATGTTCTCTTTGCCTCATTTAGAGCCTTCACATTGTGGTTTCTGAATTTTGCTTAGAATGGGCAAACAAAGGAGAAGGAAAGAGAGCATGTGATAGGCAATTACCCAAAATAGAAAAATGCCTTGGGACCACTTTATCCTTTTGCTGACAGGATTTTTGAGCTGTGTTTGGAGAGCAATTTGGAGGCCTTAACAAACTCCGAAATTTACGTTTTGTATATCAATAGAAAGCCCTGGATGTCTTCTTTCCAACCATATATTATATGCTTCAATCCAAGCTCAAACCAAAAAGTTATTCCCCACACAATGCAGCTGACTCAGTTCTCCTCCGGTGCAGTTTTGGGCTGACTTTGAAATTCAAAATGAACACCCTAGAAGTCTCCAAATGTCACAAAATTTAACCTGGAATAATTTCAAGGTGTTAGCTTCTATCTCCAATTGGATTCATGTTAAAATCTATTAAGGAGAATAAATGGTGAAATTTCTCATTTTATTGTTTGGAATCTAAAAACACAAAACTAAATGAAATGTAAAGCTTTTAATCAAATGAACTCACAAAATCTAAATAAGAGGAATATAAAAGGATATAAATTTATGAACATATCAAAAAGCGGTTTACACATCCATTTGATGTAACTCTAAGTCATAATGAGCTACAAGTGCCATGATGATTCTAAGTGAGTCCTTCTTAGACACTGGAGAGAATGCCTCTTTATAGTCAATGCCTTCCTTCTGAGTGAAACCTTTGGCCACAAGTCTGGCCTTATATCGCTCGATATTGCCTTTAGCATCGCGCTTGGTCTAAAAGACCCATTTACAGCTGACTTTCTTACAATTATTAGGCAATTCGATGAGATCCCAAACACAATTCTGGTCCATTGATTTCAATTCTTCATTCATGGCATCTATCCATTTACTAGATTCATCACTTTCAATGGCTTGTGAAAATGAAACCGGATCTTTCTTAATCCCAATATCATAATCAGATTCATGTAAATACACCACATAGTCATCTGTAATGGCAGGCCTTCTTTCTCTCTAAGATCTTCTCAAAACTACAGGTTGTGGTGGTTCTACAACATTTTCAATGACGATATCTTCATGGAGTGGAGATGCATTTTCATTACGTTGTTCATTCACCTCAGGTTGCAGAGCATTCTGAGGAATAACAACATTATCTTGAAGAGGGAAAAGGTGGTAGGATATCCACTCTTATTTCTTCAAGATTCACCTTTCGTGATTCTTCACTCCCACTAATTTTGCCATTCTCTAGGAATCTAGCATTGCTAGTTTCAACTATCCTCATACTATGGTTAGGACAGTAAAATCTGTACCCTTTAGACTTTTCTGGATAACCAATGAAATATCCAGATATTGTTCTTGAGTCTAACTTTTTCTCATGTGGGTTAAAGATTCTTGCTTCCGTTGGACAACCCCAAACATGTAAATGTCTTAGACTAGGTTTCCTACCAGTCCATAACTCAAAAGAAGTTGTTAAGACTGCCTTACTAGGAACTCTGTTTAAGATATACATTGATGTCTTTAAAGCTTTAGTCCACAATGATTTAGGTATAGTAGTAAAACTCATCATACTCCTAACCATGTCTAAAAGCATACGGTTACGCCTTTCAGCAACTCCATTCTGCTGTGGCGTACCTGACATTGTGTATTGAGTACAAATGCCATGCTTTTCAAGGAATTTGGCAAATGGGCCAGGATTTTGTCCTGACTCATCATATCTACCATAAAACTCTCCACCTCTATCTGATCTCACAATATTAACCATTCTATCTAATTGTCTCTCGACCTCAGTAATGTACACCTTAAGGATGTCAATGGCTTGAGACTTTTCATGTATTAGATATACATAACCATAACGAGATAGATCATCTATGAAGGTGATAAAGTACCTCTCTCCAGTAAAACATGGAATGGAGAATGGTCCGTAAATATCCGTATGTATTATCTCAAGAAGCTCAGTGCTTCTTGTGGCACCTTTCTTTAGTGTGTTTGGTTTGCTTTCCCTTAATGCAATCCACGTACACACACTTCAAAGTCAGTGAAGTCTAGATTATTCAAAATTCCGTTCTTCACCAATCTCTCAATTCTATCCCTGGAGATATGCCCCAGTCTTCTATGCCACAAGATTGAAGATTTTTCATCAATTAGGCCACGTTTTAAACCAACATTTGAATGCAGGGTTACTAAAGATTGTGCAAACTCATGATTCAAAGAAATTTTATATAAACCATCATATAAAATACCAGAACCAACCATAACTGAATTAAACATCAAACTGAGTTTTCTACAACCAAATAAAACTGAATATCCAGCAATATCCAAAGTAGATAAAGAAACTAAATTCCTAGAAATCGAAGGTACATAAAAAGTGTTCATAAGATCCATCTGATGACCCGTCTCAAGGAGTAAGCGATAGGTTCCAACAGCTAACACTTCCGCTTTAAGACGGTTCCCTATATAGACAAATCTTTCACTTTCCTTCGGTTTCCGGCTTATAAGGTATCCCTTTCTTTTTGAACCAAGCTTTACGCTTGTTGCAATCTTTCTTTACATGTCCTTTCTTGCCATAGAAGTAGCATTTGATAATGAAGTTACTTCCATTGCCCTGGCTACTTTCCCCAAGTCCATTTCTTTTCATTGGTGGAAATTTATTTCCTCTTTTCTTAAAACCTCCTTGAGTTACAGCCAGCACAGTTTGATGCCCTTCTTGCCTTAATCTCACTTTCTCTTGAATACACATACCAGTCAGCTCATTCAAATTCCACTTATCTTTGTGAGTGTTATAGTGGATCTTAAATGGGCCGAACTGAGCAGGAAGTGAGTTGAGAATGAACTGCACCAAAAAAGATTCATCCACCTGCATTTCAAGGGCTCTAATTTTTGCAGCTCTGTCAGTCATATTAAGGATATGATCCTGAACTCCCTTGTTACCATCATATCTCATAGTAGTTAATTCTGCCATGAGTGTGCCTGCAAGTGACTTATCAGCTGATTTAAAGCATTCTTTCACAGCAGTTAAGTATTCCATTGCACTATCAGTCTGAAGAAGGGATGTCTTGATGTTATTTGCAATAGTCATCCTCATAAACATAAGACTGAGTCTGTTTGATCTCTCCCAGGCTTTCAAAACCTGTTCTGCATCATCATTAACTTCTTCAGGTCTTTCAACCAAAAGAGCCATGTCAAGATCTAACACACCCAGCGTGAATTGAACCTGCTCATACCATTCAGAAAAGTTTGACCCATTGAGGGTCGGAATGCTAGATGCATGGGAGTGCAAGGAAGTGGGAACATTCACTTTAATAAAATATCAATGCTCACGTTTAGACCAAAAGTCTTTAATATAGAATTTTAATATTAATCAAATATAGACAATTGATATCACTATGGTAACTTCTTTGGGCGAAACCTTAGTATATCTAGTGTCTACTATTCTTATAGGTACAAATATTATCACCTATAAAGGTATAATGTATTTTATGTCACTTACATAGTTAGACATGTTACCTTTGGGTATCCAAATCTACCTTACTTAATTACATAAATTACATTACCCCATCCAGTTCATAATTAATTGAAGATGACTTCCTTTGGGTTAGTCTCAATCTCCTAATTATGACTGCCATCGAGAATATTATTGTCTTTTATATCATTTTGTATTGATTAATCTTTCATGTAATTTAATATTCATGAATCAAGCTTATTAATTTGGGTCACTTTGGCGACTATCAAACAATAAACCATATGAATACAAAATTAACCAACAATATTCTCTGATAAATTTTATACAATATCAATTCTCTAATGTAGAACACTAATAGTTTAAATAAAAGTATGAAACCATTAATCAAAATGAGATTTAGATGAAATACTAGACAAGAAACCACTCACAGTTTCGATATCATTCTTGTAATTTGTATTGGAAACAAATAAAATGATCAACAATAATTCTAGTTAATTAAAGTTGTACCCAATATCAAATAATTCTAAGATACATTGATTCATAACCATGCTCTGATACCAATTATTAAAAAATCAATGAATAAAATTATGCGGAACTTCAACACTTGAATACAATATATCTTAAGGATAATGAAGTTAAGATCAGAGTTACATATCGTTGTTGGCCATTGAGAATTGATGGAGACTAATGATTGAAACTTCTTAGACAAATCTTAATCCTGAGACTTTTTCTACTCTACGTCTCTCTTTACACAGGTTATTTCTTTTACTGATGCAATAGTTAAGTTACACAATATGTTCAAGGGTTTGTGTCTATTATAGAGGAGAGTAGAGGGCCACAGAAACTGATAAGAACGTGCTATTTAGAAAACCACCCATCATAGACTTTTATCTAAAAGCAGTTATGTGTTTACTGGCTTCCTTAATTTGTGGAGTCCAACATACATGAAAACATGTAGTGGGTAAATGGGTCACCAACGTGAAACTAACAAGAGATAAAAATGATGGCTATTGCATGGCATGGTGATCATGACTTGGGCTGGAGTTAGAGTGAATTTTCGGGTTAAGAGGAAAGAAAAGCAAATAAAAGGCAATGATGGTTTTAATTAATTGATTTGGCATAAATAAAAGCCTTTGGTTGGTTATTGGGCTGTTTAGCCTAGAGTCTTAGACTAAACACTCAATTAAAAAGGCCCTAAGATATTGGCCAACCTATTAGAAGCCTCTTGGGAAACCAAAAGCCCTGACACACAGCCCAAGAGCCTTGTCAGAAACCTGTCCCACGCAAGAAAGGAAGTGTCTTTTCAGTTTTCCCTCCAACAGACACAAGCATCCTTTTATAAAACCAACTCTTGTTCAGACCAATTCCCCCACGGAATTCTAAGTTTTAGAAAGAGAGAGAGATTTAGAGAAAGAGAAAGAACAAGAAGAGAAGAAGAGGGAAGCCAAAGAAGGAGGCCAACCCGAGAAGAAGGAAGGGAGTTTTCAGCCTGTATTCTCTTTTGAAAAACTCAGCAAAAATTGGTAAGAACCCTCACCCTACCCTCTAAGTCTAATTTTCAATACTTTTTAACCTTGTTGAATGGCTAGGGTTAAGTACATCTAAAGAAAAATCCAAGAGTCTCACAAACTAGTCCTGCTTGGCTATTTTTGCATTTTCTGACCTTGCATGATAAAAATTGAATTATGTACCAATCAGGATAGAAACTTGCAAAACTGTTTTTGTGCATGAAATTAGACATATACACCTTTCATTTAAGCCAGCAATCATGCAAATCCCATTTATATTGAGTAAGTTATGCATTTTCAAAGTTGCCCTAAAAATTTGCCTATTTTCTGCAACTTTTTCAAAGAAAATTCTTCAGGTTTGCATGCTCGAATTTTGTTTTACTTAGAGACTTGATTTGAAATTTTTACATTAGATTTTAGGACTGATTTTGGACTTGTACCAATTGGTTTTACTTGATTTGGTTCATTATACCCGAAAAGAACATTTTTACCACATGAACAGTGGTTATGCAGCAAAACCAGTTTTCTGGTGTGAACTTTGTTCTTTCGAAAATATACTTACACTACTTCAATTGCTTTTAAACTTTTTTTACAAGAGTTTTAGTATGTCTTCTAATTTCCTGTGAAAAATCTTGTTCAAATTATTTTTGTGTGATTTTATAAAATTCATTGAGCAGGTGCTGCTCATTTGCATTTTTAAAGAAACCAATATGCCTCAAAACTGCCATTTTTGATATTAAGGTTTTGTGGCCTAAATTGTTGGTTCACACTAGTCACAAATCACCCCTGGGATTTTTCAATGAGCATGAGAAAGTTCATTTACCTCTGGAATAGAATTTGGGTTGTCAAAACCCCATGTTTTTTAATAAAACCAAGGCTACAGCATACCTCTTTTATGTTATAGACTTTGTGTTGATTTTTAAGCTTCCAAATATGTTTACATGCATTATTTAGAACTTGTTTGAGGTCATAGGATGGATGTTTATAGGTTAGAGGTCTCAGATGCCACTTAACTTAGCCAATACGACATCAAAACCCTATAAAGCCCCAATTGAGTTTGAGAATGTGAAATCTGATTCCCTTTGTATTTTGGGATTGATTTTCAGTTTGGTAGATCATAGCAAGGGCAAGAAGCTTCAATTGAGGTAGGGGGAGCTAGTCCTTTTCAAACTCTAATTTTCAATATGTTTCAATTCATAGTTATATGATTAAAAGTATTTACTTTCCTTAAATGCTTGGCTCGAATTGGTTGTTTGTCTTAGATGTTTTAGTATGTTTTCTGGCTGTCATGCTTGATTAGAATTAGGAAATTAACCATGAAAGGAAAATGTGATTTATTTAGTTAGTTGTAAATTAGTTATAGAAAAAGGTAATTGAGTTGCTTTTGAGACCAATGATAAAATGAATATGGGATGCATGTTGATGACTTCAATCAATTTGCCTAATTAGGATGAGAAAAATTAACCTATTTGTTCCAAGGATAAAATGAGTGGACTTATGTGAAATTAATTAGGAATTTAAATACTAGGGTTGCATGTTTAGTTTTTAAGAAACTAGCTGAGGGATTAAGGTTCTAGTAAACTTAGATTTATCTATTTTGACAAAGTAACTTATGTTAGTTTAATTTTGCATTAAAAAGGGTTCTAGATCACCTAGACCTAAACTAATAGGGCCTACATAATTGGAGGTACCCGAGAGCTATTGAGGATTGATTTTCTATCATGTAGTAGAACTTGAAAGTTAAGGATTAAGAACTAGTTTAAAGGAGTAAAAGAGGGCTAGAACCAATGAGGATTGTATGTTCATTTGGCCTTGTTTATTGGTTTCGGATCCGAGATTTAAACTTAAACTTGGTTGTTTATTTAATTGCTCTTATTGTCTTATATTTTTTTGTGTTATAAAGTATGTTATGTGACTAGTAAAGGAATGAACTGAGCATATAATTGAATTGTCATTTCATGATTATATAGCATCATATATACATGTGGAGCATTGAGGGCAGCCATACCTTTCATGGGAGCTGCCAAAGCATACATTTGCATTTATAGATATTGAATCAAGAATGTTTACACTAATGTGGTTTAAGTGTTTGGACTTCCTAATTAGAGATAAAGGGGTACAATTTTTACTCTATCCTTGGGTTCAATTCCCTAATGGTGTGCATACAAGTTTTATTTAGAGTTGGTTATGAGAGTTAAGAATATGCTAGATGGGAAGTAGATAGGCTTATCTACTTAAATGAAAGGACATCTCACTATCTAGACCTAATCATTCGTAGGGTATGAGGACAGAGGTAATTAAATTTACAAATTAGGGATAAGTCCACTGTTTATAAATTTTGACGGGTTTGCAATGTCATGAAGAGAAAGGTACGCTTGCATTGTTATTTAATTAAACATGCATTTGTATTTCATGAAATTAATCATGCTTGGATATATTAAGATGCATGATGGTTTATCCATACCCAACTCGAGAAAGCATGGAATTATTTATGAAATTATAGCCATGTCTTTATGTATGTGTAATTGTGATTTTGAGCATTGAAATTGATTATACTTATGTTTGTGTAATTGTAGTTTTGATCTTTGAAATTGATTATGCTTACTTTTCAAAGAAAGAATGTTTTGGTTTCCTTTTAAAAGTTTTAAATAGATTGCCATTTATTTATTAAACTCCTTGTTTGTACTTATGCCATTTCGGCAAGGGCTTAAGCCAACAACATAACTACTAGTTAATGAATTAATTGTATTGATTTTATTGAGTTTTGTTGGACTAGTTGAATGTGTGATCAGCTGTTTGCCCTACACAGTTTGTTAAGTTGTAGGAAACCTTTAGGACAAAAGAATGGTCAGCTTCATAGAGATTTCAGATAGTGAAGGATAGAGATTTGGAAGTAGAGAGAATTCACCAAGGAATAGCTTACCAACACCACCCACATCTGAATACTCAAGTGATGAGGAAGATGATCCAATTATGGATGAGTTTCTTACTATCCCTTTTTTTTACTATCTTTTTTTATTTTGGTTGAGAATCTGTGGAATTAATTATTTAAGGATTAGAATGGCTCAATTACTCACTTATTATGTGATATCTTGAAATATTGTTTCATTTTGATTTCAATTTCTTATTTGATGTTTTACTAAAAGATTTTAAAACAAAGGGTCTGTCTTTATACTTGAAAATTGATTTATCTTATAAAGTGAATAATCAAAAACTCACTATTTTACAAAGCTTCCATTTTGGTATACTCTGATTATTGATTGTGAAAAATGAAAAAACTTCCCCACTGTTTGGAGTTAGTTTGTTTTCATTTAAAGTCTTACATTGATCTTCGATCATGGCATGTTCTTACTTAGGATTAGTGAAAGAATGTCAAGGTTAAAGAACAATGTGGCGCTGCCCCATGCCCAAAGTGTTAGACCCCATTTTGGGGTGTGACAGAGAGAGAGACCTGAGATGGTGGGTATACTATTAGGGGTGCCAGACTTGGGCTTGAGTTGACTAAAACAAACACAAGACAAAGGCCCAAAAAAAAAAAAAGACAAAGACCAGATCGAAAAAAAGAAGAAGAAGAAGAAGTGGTTGAATTGCAACCATAAACCGGAGAAGAAAAAAAGAAGAAGAGAAGGAGGAGAAGTGTCAGTCGATATCGGAACACCAACGGTCTGGGACATCACAGACTGTTTCCGACGCTGAATTTGCCAATACCGGTCGGTAATCCTACTTATGCCTAAATTTCAAGAAATCCAACCACACTGTCAGCATCGGAATTGGCACGGGATTGCTTTTTTTTGGTAATTCAGGAAAAAAAATCCACCCCTAATTTTGACTTATCAAAACTCAATGAAATTTGACAAATAAATACTCGTTGGAAAGCTTACACAACCAGCTTTCCAACCATATATTGGGTTTTAAAAACAGAGCTCTGGTATGAAAGAAATTATTGGCCAAACATGAAGGTCTGATCAGAAAATAAATTTCCAGATTTTTGAAAATCTTTTCCCTCCAATTCTTTTCAAATTTAAAGCCATAAAATGAACCTAAGAGATTCAAATAACATATTAACAACCTAACTTTGAATTTAGACTACAAAAACATGAAAATTGGGACCTCAAATAAGATTTTGAAATTTGATTTGGATACTCTAAAACCATTTTCAGAAAAAAAAAAAAAAAAAAAAAAAAAAAACCCCCCTTAAAAATAGAGCTATGAAATTCAAACCTTACTGCCTTTTCTCTTCCATAACTCTTAGCTTTCTTGCTCTAGAACTCTAGCCTTCCTATGTTTACCTCACTTTTAGTGTAAAGAAGCTCTGAACTTGTGAATGAAAAGAAAACAGAGCATACCATCTATTTATAGGGAAAGAAATCAAAAACCAAATTGAGTTCTAAGCTAATGCTGTAAGAAGTAAGGAATTTGATTTCTAATTCTCTGAGAATCCTCTACCTCCTGCTATGTAGATCCATAGCTTGTCCTCTACCATTTTAGAGAGCTACACCTCCAGCTTTATAGCTTACCTTAATCACCATTGTAGAGTGCTCAATCATCATCCTAGCTTGTGTCCAAATGCCATCAGCTGCTTGTAGCTTGACTTAGTCAAGTTTTCGTAAGAAATAGGGAATTTCATATCTAATTCTCTGAGAATCCTCCACCTCCTGCTATGTAGATCCATAGCTTGTCCACCACCATTTTAGAGAGCTAGACCTCCAGCTCTATAACTTGCCTTAATCACCATTGTAGAGTGCTCAATCATCATCCTAGCTTGTCCTAATGCCATCAACTGCTTGTAGCTTACCTTAGGCAGGTTTCCGTAAGAAGTAGGGAATTTGATTTCTAATTCTCTGAGAATCCTCCACCTCCTGCTATGTAGATCCATAGCTTGTCTACCACCATTTTAGAGAGCTACACCTTCAGCTCTATAGCTTGCTGTTGATGCAAATTTCCGTAAGAGAGATGCAACAACTTAGAAATGGTGACTTGGCTGATCTGAAGTCTTGCTGGATGATGACGTGGGATCTTCCTGTAAGAGAAACAAGATCAAAGGAGATGGACCGGTGTGGTACCAGCCAAACACGCTCCGATGATGAAGTCAGTGATGTGTCTTTGATGGTGTTTGAAAATAGGTGAGGAAGAACAAAGGATGAACTTGGGAGAATGGGAAGAACAAGGTAAATGTTCTAGGTTTATTCTCAGCAAGTTGAGTATGCTCTTGGGTGAGTGAAAGTTTTGTGTAAGTGTTTGTCTGATGAGAGATTGATAGCTAGATCCTTGATTTTGCACATATAAGTTGGTATATATAGGCAAAGGAGATTGTGATGAGTAAGTTACCTGCATGTGGTTGGCTGGTTGAGAAAGATCCACGCGTTCGGTCGTGAACAGTGGCATGCACAGTTACCCACCTCCTTTGCATTCAATGCTGCATTCAATGCAAGTATGGAAGATTCAGGTGAATTGCCTCAATAGTCATGAATGTGAGCTGGGAAGTCCCATTTGTCAGAAGATCTTGTCAGATGCATTTAAGAGTGGCGGTTCGTCCCAACGTGATCTTCCTTGGAATGGTGGCGGGAAGCCGAGCCGACCCGAACGCATGTCCTTATGTGTATACATGAAGTCCATGTATGATCGGATCGGACATGGAGTTCCCAACCGAGCCGATCCAGTAGGTAGTGCCCCCTCCGAGTCGTAACCGGTCGTCGCTAGAACTCGAAAGGATGTTCCTTCGGCGTCGAGTCGAGCCGAGCCGGGATGACCATGGAAAGATGAACACTCAATCCTTTGGAAGATCATCGGTTCGGGTCGGACCGGGCACAAAGGACTCAGCGTGGCGATCCGATCTAAGCTGTGTGATGATGTGGAGGTCAAAGTTTGACCACTGAGAAGTCAAACACTGAAGTTGGGTCTGACCGGCCACGTGTCCAGCCATGGTTGGCTGTTGGATCGGTGTGGGTTTATCCACAAACAGGAGTCCCCCAGCTTCCGATCCGAGCGGACAGTGGTGGATTGGAAGTTGAAGTGTGGTGGCCTTCCCAAAGATGATATGTTGCCTGATCCGAGCCGAACTGGACAGGTCTATGTTCCCGAGGATCCGAACAAGTGATGACTTGTGCTTGGTAAAAATATCTCGGGGACAGGTGAAGGGACGTTTGGTGTCTGCATGGGGGACGTAAGGGTCACCTCATTTATGGGTATTTTGAATGTTGACAGGTGGCATGATCTGGGATCTGAAGCGCCATTTTTGGAGGGTCATGATCTGTTTGCATGGGAGTCTTCCCTCTCATTTTCAACTTCTTAGTTTCTGAAATTCTCTCTCTCCCCGCAAGTCTCTCTCTCTCCTCGCAAATCTCCTCCTCTTCCCGCGACTGAGGTGGTGGTCCGGTCGTGATTTTGACTAGGCACGGTTGTTGGTGAGGTGGTTCCGAGTGGATAGGGGGCAGAGAGTTTGGCCGGACAAAAACCAGTAAGTGATTCTGTCCATTTTCTGAGTTTTGTATTTTTCGGGTTTCTGGGTGTGTGTTCTTGAGTGTTCTTGAAAAAGACACTTTTCAATCCAAAAAGGTAAGAGAGAGAAAAGAGAAAGGTGTTTGTGATGTCTAGCACCGATTCGAGTGGTCCGCTCGGATCGGGGGATGCTTTTGAAGGAGACAGCGAGGCTGAGCTGAGCCGGACCCACCAGGGGGTGAGGCAGACTGGGATAGTCTGTCCAAAGAGCTAGATGAGGTCATCTCGACCTTGGAGCGCAACCCAGGCGAAGTACGGCAACCTCGGGGTGATGAGGAGGATGTGGACGCCGAGTCGAGCGCCAGTGTTCCGAGGAGGCTCACCTCAGGCTCGGAAGAAAGGGACAGGGGCCACGAGGCGTCGACATCGGGTCGGCTCGAATCAGTAATGGGGAGTCCGATTGATCCGGACTTCTACGAGGAGTTGGCGTGGAAGGCCGACCAGATTCCCAATGAGATGACCGAGTTTCATCTCAAGGATCTGAGGGTACGGTATGCAATCCCTGAGTCCATGTTGACCAGGTTACCGACCGAGGGAGAGAAGCCGAGCCGACCCCCAAAAAGATGGGTGACCATGTACCCTGAGATGTTTGAGAATGGGGTTCGGCTCCCTCTGCACCCTTTCCTGCAGGACGGGTTGGCCATGATCGGCGTGGCGCCACATCAGCTTAACCCCAACGTATACAGGATCATCCTATCTATGCACATTTTGTGGCACAAGGTGCACAAGTGTGTGCCAGACAAGGACATTCTGTTCTGCTCCTATGCGCTAAGGTCGAAGCAGAAGACTGAGCTCGGCTTCTACAACCTTCAAGCCTACTTGGGGCCACTGTTCTCAGGGAATCCTTCTTCCCAGAAGACTTGGAAGAGAAGATACTTCTTCGTTTCTAGGGATTGGGAGTTCGCCGATCCGAACAGCCCTCCTCCGGCTCGGGTCCCCAGGGCCTTTAGGATTCCAGGTGGGCATTGAATGTCTGGAATAGCTGATCCGAAAGAGACTTGTGTAGATATATATATGTTTATTTATCATTTTTTTTTAAACTAACCCTTTCTGTTTCATTTTTGCAGTTAGCTGGGGCAAGTACAAGCTTCGGGGCGAGCTTAGGGATCAGATCGCCGCCATAAGGGACTCACCACCAGAGTATCTGTCCACGAAGTTCCTGCTCGGGGAGACCCAGATCAGGTCGAGTGGGATTTCCTGGTTTGTACCCAAGTGGAATCCGAGGACCGAGAAGGGGATGAATCCTGCCAAGCCGATCCCAGTGCCCGCCGCTGCAGCAGTCCAACCTGGGCCCTCTGTGTCGAGGTTAGCTCGGCACGGAGAGAAGAGGAAGGGCCCCGTGACCGAGGCCCGGCCGGAGAAGAGGACCCGGGCCGAGCCCAGTGGTGCTGATGCCGAAGTGTCTGGCTCGGTCTCCATGAAGACGGTGGAGGTGGACCCCTCCATCGAGCCGTTCGTGACCGGCTTCAAACGCGTGGTCACGCCGAAGATAGTGGAGGGACTCTGGGCCGGTTAGGAGACGCCGAGCTTGAGTAGCAAGGCACTGAACGCCTCCCGCCAAGCCATGGTGGTAAGTATCTTTGACCTCGGTTTTTACGCTTTTTCCGTACGGCTCGGACTAACAATTTCTCTTTGTTTTGCAGCTCGCCCTCAGGCAATTTGAAGCAGCCCAGGCCGCCGTCGATGCCGAGGCGAAGATGAAGAGGCTTCGGGAGAGGAACGACGAGCTGAGGAAGAAGCTGGTCAGGGCGGAGCGCGAACGGTCCGCCGGTCTGCGGACCAAGTTAGCCGAGCGGGAGGTGGAGGTGGCTCGGCTCGGGAAGGAGCTCCTGG